>NW_026596057.1:8175403-8227193 GCF_907164565.1 Psammomys obesus | reverse complement strand
CACACACACACACACACACACACACACACACACACACACACACACACCTGCCGAGGACAACTCTAAGAACAGTAATTTTCACTAGAATGACAGATTTTCATTCGTTGGTGGCAAGGCTATGACAGAGAATGAATTAGCAATTTGACCATTGTGAGGGAAAAAAATGCAATTTCAGCCCATGTTTCAGAGAGTAGGATATCTACAGTTGAGGGTGTTTTGTTCTCACAGCCATAGCCTTGGTTTTAGATTTCACTCTGAGTGGTACAGAGGGCTGAGGCCAGATAAGGATGTTTGGAGTCATGTTGCTAGCCATAAAAATGTTAACAATGAAAAAAAGAGTGAACAAAATCAGGCACATCTATGGCAGTGGAATAAAGAATTTTTATAAAGTACCTTAGGGAAGGATGAATGAATAACATCTTGCTAAACACCCCTGTTTAGTGGTATGAGAACAAGAGTAGAGCTGATGCAGAGAGAAAGAAAGAACTATTATAAAATGCTGCATAAGCACAAACTATTTATTATTGGGTGCTGGAACTTGACATTCGGTGGCAAAGTGTCCTGAGGGCCAGAGATAAAATGTATTTTTTTTTAACTGAAGACTTCTCTGAACTTAGAACTCAAGGTTTATGTCTGTCTGAGTGTGAGACAGTGCAAGACAATTATGCAGATAATTGGGTTTCTAATGCCAAAGCTAGATTAGCTCCTTGGCACCTTCAAAATGGTCTTTTGTTTTATTCTGTTCTGTTTTTGAGTCAGTGAAACACTGAAGTAGTTCACAATCCAAAGAGAAAATAGGATGGAGTTTGCAAAATCCTCTCTGCCAGTTTCTGTTCTTCAGGCACTGTTTGACTTTTTGGAGCTAACCAGTGTTCACAATCTCTTTCTTGATTTTATACATTTTGTACTCTTTATGCTTTAAAAAAAAAAAGTCTAGTGAATAAGGTTTTCTAACTTTTTTTCCAGCTTGAAATCTCCACTGGATGGCTCTTACGAGCTGATAATCCCAGTGAAATTCCCCTGAAATAGCAGATATCTGATCATGCCTCACTTGGCTTTCCTGTACTTTACTGACCAGGTGACTAAATGTCTTGCCAAAGACTTCACCAAGAACAAGCAATAACACACTGTGCTGGTGACGTTCAATAATTGCTTCTTATTCCTGTCCAGACAGCAGGATGGCTGGGGATACGGAGGGCATTATTGCTGAAACTGTGGGGTGTTCCTTTTTGTAACTCATGCGCCATGCACTTCATGGTGTATGTATGTGTGTTTGTTTCTGTGTATGTCCAAAGGAAATAATAACTTCTTCAAAGGCAGAATCCCAATACCTAACCAAGTCTACCTTCAAAGCCCCACATTTATAGATCTTAGTTTGTGGTTTTGCAGATTAGTTAGTTATATTTGGCTTTATTTGAAATGTATCTCAGATATGCTGGGTAGCTCCTGCAGAGATACACTACAGCATGGAATGTTGTTATCCTTGCTAGTTTGTGTGTGTGTGTGTGTGTGTGTGTGTGTGTGTTAATAGAACATCTTTAAAAATATAGAATAGAGTTACATTTACATATATGAAAGAACTGTTTAATGAAATGCCAAAGTAAGTTGGCTTTAAGTAGAATATATTTGAAGACATGGTGGATCATCCTAACTTTCTCTAGGGGTTAGTTTATCTCTTTTTTCACAGCCTTCCTCCTCCTCTTACTCAGGATTAAACCCATGGCCTTTTGTATGACAAACAAACACCACATTTTTATTAAATATTGACTATTTCTCTCTCCTTCCCCTGCCTCTCCAGATATGTGTGTATGCATGTACAGGTGCCCTCTACCTTGTTTTGAAAGAGAGGGTCTCTCCATGGTCTGGAACTCACTAATCAGGCCAGGTGGAATGGTCAACAATCTCCAGGGATTTGCCTGTCTCCACCTTCCATGCACTAGGATTACAGGTTTGTGCTCCCACGTCCTAATTTTTTATGTGAGTTTTGGGGCTTCCACTCCAATCTTTTCAAGTCAAGCACTTTATTAGTTTCCCAACCCCTGAATCCTGATTCTTAGTGGTTTTATTCTTAGGTTTATCTATAGACAGCAATCCCCCGGTTCTTTCTATGTCGGGCAATACCCAAGTCATCCCTCTAACACCTGAACAATGGCACCTGAGTGAAACCTAAAGAGAACTCTCTTGAGACTACCTGGAATTATGCCTGCTTAATATACTGAGCATGAGCTGTGGCCATGTGTAGGACCATTAGGCCAGGAAGTCGCAAACTGCTAACACTCTTGGTCTCCCCTCCCCCACAACCCCTTTCCTCTTTTCTCTCCCTCCCCACCTGACAGTCATGAGCAATGGAAAAATATAAGTGACCCTGGCAAGAGATCACGGCAGTGGAATCCTGTCAGACTGCTGAGATTAAAATTGGGACCAGGTGTGACCATGGTCTTGCATTATATAAAACAAAATAACATAAAAGCTACAGCATGGATTTTGCCAAATACAGCATTTCTTTCCATTCCTGACTATAAAGGAATTATGCACATTGATTGGTTTTTAATTCCCTGTTGGAGTGACAGAAGGCAGGAGAGGAGGAGACTGTATGGCTGACATCTATAGATTCCAACTTAATTGTATGTGTGTGTTTTAAGCAAGATCAGGCTTTTGCACTGAAGTAAAAACATCTGCCTAAGATTATCCATTTTTCAAAATTAATCTGAATTGCACACAACTTTGACTTAGGAATAACATGCATGAGGACATCACTTGGCCCTATTCCTGATAGATTTTTGGATAATACTCAAGAACATTCAAGAGGTAAAATACTAATAAGCTCAGATTATTGTCTCCAAGGGTTCAACTCAGAGAAAATTGAGCCAATAGGGACACTGTCAACCATTTGCCTCTGACAATACAATGGCAGTAAAGTATGGTATAGGTTATGAGTCTTAGTGTCTGCTTTGAAACACTGCTACTTAGAGTCTTTCAGATGCCTTTTGCGGTAGACTCCTGTCATACGTTCAATGCACATCCCATTTGTCTTTCTAAATGAGGATTGATCATCTTCACCCATGTCCACTTTCTTGATTATCTTCTTTAGGTGTGTAGATTTCATTATGTTTATCATATCTTGTAGGTCTATATAAGCGAGTATATACCATGTTTGTCTTTCTCCTTCTGGGATACTTCACTCAGAATGATCTTTTCTAGATCCCACCATTTGCCTGCAAATTTCATGATTTCCTCCTTTTTGATTGCTGAGTAGTATTCCATTGTGTAAAAATACCACAATTTCTGTATCCATTCCTCCGTTGATGGACATCTGGGTTGCTTCCAAGTTCTGGCTATTACAAATAAAGCTGCTACAAACATGGTTGAACAAATGTCCTTGTTGTGTACTTGAGCAAATTTTGGGTATATACCTAGGAGTGGTATAGCGGGGTCTTGAGGTAGCACTACTCCTAATTGTCTGAGAAAGCGCCAGATTGACTTTCAAAGTGGTTGTACCAGTTTACATTCCCACCAGCAATGGAGGAGGGTTCCCCTTTCACCACAACCTCTCCAGCCTGTGTTGTCACTTGAGTTTTTGATTGGCCAAACCCTCGGCAGAGTGTAGGGAATCATATGAAAGAAGGGGAGTTAGCATGATATGGAAAGGATAGGAGCTCTACAAGGACCAAATGTATCCGGGCACAGGGTCTTTTCTGAGACTGACACTCAACCAAGGACCATCTATGGATATAACCTAGAACTTCTGCTCGGATGTGGCCCGTGGTAGCTCAGTAACCAAGTAGTTTTCCAAAGTAAGGGGAACAAGGACTATTTCTAACAGGATCTCAAGGGCAAGCTCTTTGACCTCCCCACCCCCACCCCCAGGGGAGGAGCAGTCCTGTTAGGCCATGGAGGAGGACTTTGCAGCCAGCCCTGAAGATACCTGATAAAACAGGGTCAAATGAAAGAAGAGGAGGTCCTCCCCTATCAGTGGACGTGGAAAGGAGCAGGGAAGAGACCAGGGAGGGAATGTGGGGTTGGAGAGGGAATGAGGGAGCAGATACAACTGGGACACAGAGTTAACAAAATGTAACTAAAAAGAAAAATAAAATTAAAAAAAAAAGTATGGTATAGGTGAGATGATTTTATTTTAAATAAGTTTAGAAAAGCCATGCAGGATATATGCTGATCTCTCTACAAGTCTCAATTAAAATGGGTTATTCATGCACAGAGCTATGTTAGAGGTGGACATCCCAATTTGGGACATTCTACCCTCAGTGCCATTACTCTCCATGATTTCATTACAGGAACAAAGTAACAAGGAAACTCTTCTTGGTTAGCTATTTCACAACGCTACTGAGGTCATCACTAGTGTGCTGAGGCCATAAAAGGTCAGGTTTTGGCCTTAGATTCTAGGAAATTTCATACTAACAAAAGAGCAACTCACGTAACACTCGTATTCAAATTGAAACATGACAGTGCAGGATGAACTAGACTTCTGGTCTTACTGGGACTCTATTAGAAAAACATTTGTATGTAGTAAAGGGAACCTGAGGCTAAAAGTTAGCATATCAACATTGAAAACTTAGAATTGCCTTCTCTACCATCTACCTAGCAACCATGTTACTCTGGGCATGAGTTAAATCACCATGTTTTTTGTTTTTATTTTTATTTTTCCTGGAGAGCTAAAGATTAAAGAGTATATACAATGTAGACTTGAAGTCTTAAAATGTGGACTTGGAACGCCTTGGCCTTTGAAGTTTTTTTGAGATATCAAGTTCATAATTATTTGTATAACACACACACACACACACACACACACACACACACACACTTTCTTATTCTTCTTTCTCAAATTGGTAGAATTTTTCCCAAGACTAAATGACATGAGATAATTTAACTATTCTGACACTAAATGAAGGTGTTTTAAACATATTTTTAAAAGTGTTTTTAAAATTATTTAATTTTTAATATAGTAAATATCAATATAACTCTCATTTTTAAATTATTTAGGGTTCTTAAGTATTAGAGCATAAAATGTTTCCAAGATCAAATAGTGTAAGAGACATAGGAAGAGAGAGAAAGAGGAAAAAAAGACTAGGAGAAAGAAAGGATAGGGAGAGGAAAAGAGAATTTGATAGTGTCCCATTTTCCCACTCAAGGCATACCTCTAAATGACATAACTTCCTTCTACTTGACTTCATTTTTTAAAGATTATGCTACGCCATGGTAGTGTCAAGCTGGCGGTCAAGCCTTCAGTATGTAACCATTATGGGAACCATTTAAGATCTAAGCCATAACACTCACAGTCAAAAAGCTGGCTAACACACAGATCCTATTCTTAGTGATGTGGTTTTGGAGTGGTCTAGATAAGGCGATGTTAATGAGATTTCAGAGGCATTTTATCTCTTAAGCTACATAATTTCCAGATTACCTCCAAAGTGTCAAATGATTGTGCAAGAGGCTCTAGTTATGAGTGTAGACACCAAGTCCTTTCACTGAGGTTTGCATAAATATACAACAAAAAGGAAAGCTTTTCTGTGCTTGTTCAATTGTCTGAAATGATATTAGAATTCATGGGTACTGTTTTTGAAGTTCTGGGACTCCAATTGCAGGGAAAACAAGAATTATAGCCTACCAGAAATATAAGATGACAAATCAGTCTCATTTGCTTTGTTTTTCTTTGTTTTGTCGAGTTCAATTTGGGCACTGGCTCATTTATCTGAGCTTTCCTAACTCCATTCTTGGAAAAAACAGTTGGCACAGAGGTTGAGTCTATTTGGTCTAGCATCCACTGAGTAATGGTCTGGGCTTCTACTGGGCATTGCTTCCTAAGGAACAGAAGGGCTTTTTATTTATCTATTTATCTATCTATCTATCTATCTATCTATCTATCTATCTATCTATCTATTTATTTATTTTTTAATATGAAGCTTCTTGAAACTTGGCTTGGAACATATACGGCCACTGATAATAATATTTGCAAACTTGAAATTATCCTTTGTATCCCACATATTATGTACATACAGATCAGCATGAATTTGGAAGCATATGTTTTCATATAAAAATAAGATCACTATTAAATACATGCATGGTATGGATCTGAGAAAGCAGAGATTAGCTGAACACCTGATCATTGTGCAAGGCACTAAAAGAGGTGACACAGAAAGGCAGGGTGGGACACAGTTCCTGTGGCCAGAGATTGCAACAAATAATCATTTGTCATTTTCCAGTTATTACCTCATAGTGTCCCCCGTTATCTATGAAATGAACTGACAAAAGAAAAGGAGATTTTCTCCCTTTTCTTCTTTGTTTTTAATAAGATAAAGTCATAGAGGGTCTAAGAGCTATCCCTGGTCTTCTTACCTGAAGGAATGGGCTAAATGACTGACTTCTAAAAAGACTGCCATTTATTATAACATGCAGTAAAATCTTCAGTAAACATGAGGTGCACTTATCATCTTCTGTGTTAATCAAGAAATTTTTATATTTATATAAAGTAAACCATTTTGTCTTCAGGAGAAAGTGGCAAGAGCTAGAATAGCAGTACGTATGATGGAAAAAGTAAATCATCTTTGGGGAGATCCAAGATGGAGAGGTGACCTTTTCCCTGAGAGTTTAGGGGTGATGAGCTCTGCCCACTCACTGCTTCACTGTATTGCTCACTCATTTCTTTTGGGGAAAGGGGAGGTGTTGTGTCTCCTGAGGAGCTTTGTAGGTACCTGACAGCAGCCTGTAGAAGACAGAAGTCCTGGGCCCTGTAATGGGCACTCTGATGCGAACGCTCTCTGAAAAACAGTGCAAGAACAGCAGAAAATAAGGGTTTATATACTGTTCTTACAGAAACTCAAAATAAGCAAGGGCTACCAAAGACTCCTTTAGCCTTAGCAAATACTCAAGATTCACATAAGAATTTCTTTTAATAGAATCATCTTGTGCCAACATCATTTAGATTTTTATAAATGTGATGGAAGATGCCAAGTGAAATTTAGAAATAACAACCCAGTGTTAAAAGTATTGCCAATTAAATTTAAATTGGAGATACAATATATTTGCAGTTATAATATTAGTTTAAGGGAAAAGGAAGGCTCAATTTTTAGGAGAATGTTCCAGGACACATGTATACATAGTTGTGTTCTTTGAAAAAACAAACAGCTATGATTTTATAAGAAAGCCACAGCAGGATTAGGGTTTAGTGTTTCAAAAAGTACTTCAGGTTGTGAATAATTCTTAAATCCTTACCATACTGACATCCTCTTCAAACAATTTGATTTTAAAAATGTTTACATTTATCTTTTCCAGAATACATATTGCTTACAGGAGATAAATCATGCACGCAACAGAACCTTCCCATTAAAAATAATTGAATGACTAAGGGAGCTGAAGCCCTGAATTTTCTGGAGCAAGGTTACTTGGTCAGACCAAATGCAAGCTAGATAAAGTACAGGCTTGAAAGTCTAGGCTGCAGTGCAGCCTTATCATTGCAATTAAGAGACAACAACATTTGAGGTTGACAGACACAAACAGGCTGAGAACCAGGTTCTAGCTCTCCTTAGTCCCAGCTTAGTGAGCTTTGTACCATGTCACACTCATCTACCAGGTGCTAAACGTGTTATCCACTAACAGAACACCAGGGTTCCCCAAGAACAAAAGCCAACAGATGTCATGGAATCAAGCCATGATAACGTCTGGTTACCATTTTGAATCCCTAATAATAAGGTTTGGCTGGATTCAGGAAAATGTTAGAATCCACTGTTTAGACCTACAAAATGACTTGGAAACCATGGGTAGCATTCTTCACTAGAATTCTGTATTCATAGAATGTTTGCATGTGGGTAGCAGCCTAGGCACATATCAAAGTATGTGGCAAATACCAAAGTACTGATATGTCTAAGTTGTATAAACCATCAAGATGGGAGGCCAGCAGTTGTGGCTTGGTCAAGAATAATGGTTGCTTATATTGTGGGAAACAAAATGCTGCCACAACTTTTAAAATGGGAACACAGACACCAAACCCAGAAAGACAGAAAGACAGAATCTGGGCACAGGCATCAGTGGCCCTTGCTTTTTCCATGCCTTTGGAGGACACACACAGCAACAAAGCCTAGCTCAGGGAGGCCACAGCTAGCATCTCATGTAGGTCTAATATCCTTCAGCCCCTTACAAGTTTTGTACTCCCTTTCTTTACAGCTCCATGTTCAAGATTGTTGTCTTAGATTAGATCCTACGGGCAAAAACTAAGTCTCCAAGAAAATATGATATGGATCCCCATGCACCCTCAGCTATCTTTTATGTTAGTAATTGAAGCATACCCAGGGTTTACAAATCACTGTTGTAAAATAATCTTGCTGAGGAAATGAGGTGTGTATTAGATTCATTTTTTTGTAAGACAGATTTGAAAAACAAAAACAAAAAAAAAAAGCCAGGTCTGAAAGAAGCTCAAAATAAGTATGTCATCAGCACAGATTCCTCTAGGACTGATTGTGTATGCTTATCTCCCAGTGTTCTCTTGGTTTGGGGAGAATGATTTGATCGTGTAACTTTTGTTCGGTGGATGCTCATAACCTTAGATCTCCATTCCTTGGCCTAAATGAAATCATAAATTAGGTCAATAGTTTTGTACATGTGAAAAGAAATTAGTAAGAACTGGGCAGCCCTCCCACTTTCATTGCAACGGAGTTGGATTCCCAAACCTTCCATTGTTTTCATGTCTCTGTTCCTTCCCTTGGCATCCTCCCAAGACATCCCTTCTCTGCTTAACTTTTCTTTATAGGTGGCTTTTCAGTTCAGTTCCAGATATGAACCCTTGAAACTCCCTAGGGTAGAATATCAACTTCTGATTTCTATAAACAGTTTCTTTTACTGTACAAATCTAATAAAACAAAAAGCTTTGAGTGGTTTCAGCTACTTTGAGATCCATTTGATAGAAAGAAAATCACTAAAGTGATAACTTGTGCTGCCCTAAACCTGTGAATTATGTGTCCCCAAGGCATGGCCCAGCTGTGTATTCACCAGCCCATCGCCACCCATCTCTAAAGGGTGAGACCTGAATTAATGCTGCAGCCTGGGGTATTCTCTGTCTTTTTTTTTATAGTAAGTGGTAATTAAACTTAGAATAGCTTTGGGCAGCCTCCAGAGGAAGTAGGTATTCCAGGAATCCTGTGGATTAAAGGATTTTCAGCTCTCTAGTAAGATCATTTCAGGAGCATTATGATGCATGTGTCCTTCCACTTTGGTTTGTGTCACCAGGACTCCTGAGGAAAAACTTTTACCTAGTTTGTGTCCCATTTCTATGGAAAGTTCTTTAGCAGGTGAGTAATTGGTCAGAAGTCTGTGACCTAACGGGGCCTGGGAGAAAACATGACATGAAAACACATGAGACCCTTGGAAGAGACAGAGTAAGCTTCAGTTAAAAGAAGGAGGAGGGAGATTCATGCTAGGAGCAGGGCAAGATGGCGGCACCAGGAGGACTCTCTTTCTGACCAGCAGCACAGCAGGATCGGCACAGTGACCAGCAATCAGAACTCGTGGCCCATAAAACACAAGTGATTGTGTTTCCCAGGTGAGAGGATACCCCACGGTGGGGGATTCAATCAGCTTTTAACTCACCTGGCTAAACCGCGGAAGAGATCCCCGTTCCGCCAGACACTTGTCCGCCAGCCCCAGCCCAGAGCCACACATCAGTGTCTCTGGTCAAGGTCCCAGACTGAACTGTGTGCACCACACTATCAGAGACTGGAATTTTCAGTCGAGAGATAACCCCACGGTGCAGGAAATGATTGGGACCGACCTTAGGTCACCCAGACATTCCCTGGAAAAGACTCGGGGTCCGTGGGCACCCCAGGAGCCAGCCTGAAGCCAGAGCTGGGGACCCAGGCTCCTGCACAGAGCCCTGCCTGCGTGCCTGATTCACCGCCTCAGATAGAACTGTGGGCCCCAGGGCACCAGAGACTGAATTTCACTGTCGGGTACAAACACACAGGGAGGGAAATGGCTGGTCTGATCTCAGAGCACTCAGCCAACACCCCCACCCTGAAAAGGTCTCGGGAAAATTTCCCAGTTTAGGCAGACGCCCAGGGTCCCAAAGGCCGGAAAGGCAGACACAGGTAGTTTCTGTGCACCAGCTAGCTGGCAGAGACTGAGAGGTGCGCCCCAGGGCAAAAAAGAGACTGAGAGTCCCTGTCTCCAGAGAATCCACAAGGAAGGAAGGAAACTGTACTGACTTAAATCACCCAGTCCTTCCCTGGAAAAAGTCTCGCAAACCAGCAGAGATGAGCCACCATCACTCAGCTGTGCTCCAGACACAGGCACAAACAGTTGCTGCGTGCCATATGTCCAACGGTGTCACAGCAGCTGATCATTAAATTTACAGCAAGAAACCCAGAAACAGGGCAGCTGACTTCAGGACTTCCCTGGGTGAGAGGAGAACCCTCTCGACTAATAAAGACCACAGTTACCACTCAGGTCTCTATCCCTGAGGTGAGCAACAGCAACTCCCGAAAAAACGCCAGCCATCCAGGGACTATACCCAAAAAGCTGAGAAGACTTCCTTCAAGAAAAACCAGCTTTCTGCCAAGGAGATTCTCTCCACCACAGGATCCCCAGGAACCACCAGAAAATAACCCCAAACACCTAAGATAGCCCAATGGGTAGAGGCCAGCGTAAAAGCTCAAGCAACAAAAGACAGAGCAAACTGGCATCTCCAGAACCCAGTTACCCAAGGGCAAGTAGCCCTGGACACCCCAGCATAACTGAAATCCAAGAAGATGACCTAACAACTATGCTCATGAAGATGATAACAGAGGAAACAATTAAGATACTAAAGGCATAGAGAAAGATAAACTCAAACAGAATATTGCCATCCGTAAAGAAATAGAGGAAGTTGCAGCCAAACAGTTTGTGGCCTTTAGAAAGAAAATGCTTAAAGCACTGAATGAAATAAAAAAAAAACAGAGGTTGGTTCAAACAAACAGCTGAAAGAAGTGATGGAAAAACAGGAAAATACAGTCAGACAGGTGAAGGAAATCAACAAAATGGCTCAAGATCTGAAGATAGAATTGGAAAAATTAAAGAACACAGAAATGGAGGAAATTGAAGAGAAAAAGAACTTAGGGAAGAAAACAGGAACTACAGAGGTTAGCATAACCAATAGACTACAAGAGATGGAAGAAAGAATCTCAGGTGTGGAAGAAACAATGGAAGAAATCAATGTATCTGTCAAAGAAAATGTTAAATCCAAAAAATTCTTGACACAGACCGTCCAAGAAATCCAAGACAATATGAAAAGACAAAACCTAAGAATAATAGGTATAGAGGAAAAAGAAGACTTCCTTCTCCAACACCCAGAAAATATTTTCAACAAAATCATTGAAGAAAATTTCCCCAAGTTAAAGGAGAGGCCAATAAGAATATATGAGGCCTACAGAACACCCAACAAATTTGACCAGAAAAGAAAATCCTCCTGCCACATAATAATCAAAACAGTAAGTATACAGAACAAAGAAAAAATACTAAAAGCTGCAAGGGAAAAAGGCCAAGTAACATATAATGGCAAACCCATTAGAATCACACCTGAATTTTCAACAGAGACTATGAAAGCCAGAAGGGCCTGGACAGATATCATGCAGACCCTAAGAGAACACAGATGTCAGCCCAGGCTACTATACCCTGCAAAGTTCTCAGTCCTCATAGACAGAGAAAACAAGATATTCAATGACAAAAACAAATTTCAACAATACCTATACACAAATACAGCATTACAGAAGACACTGGAAGAGAAAATACAACCCAAGAAAATTAGCTTCTTTCAAGAAAACACAGGAAATAATTAACCCTACTACAGTAAAACAAAAAGCAAACAAGCACACAACCTTATGACCACAGCCAACATCAAAATCACTAACAGCCACTGGTCATTAATCTCTCACAACATCAATGGACTCAACTCTCCAGTAAAAAGACACAGATTAACAGAATGGATGAGTAAACAAGACCCAGCAATCTGTTGCATACAAGAAACACACCTAAGGCACAAAGATAGACATTACCTGAGGGTAAAGGGTTGGAAGACAGCTTTCCAAGCAAATGGACCCTAGAAGCAAGCAGGAGTAGCCATTCTAATATCTGACAAAATAGACTTTCAACCAAAATTAATAGAAAGAGATGGGGAAGTACACTTCATACTCATCAAGGGAAAATTCCACCAGGAAGACATCACAATCCTGAACATCTATGCCCCAAATAAAAGGGCACCCATATTTTGTAAAAGAAACATTGATAAAACTTAAACTACATATAGATCCCCACACATTAATAGTGGGAGACTTCAACATCCCACTCTCAACAAATGACAGGTCAACAAAACAGAAATTAAACAAAGAAACAATGTCTCTGACAGAGGTCATGAATCAAATGGACCTAACAAACATTTACAGAACTTTACACTCAAACACAAAAGAATTTACCTTCTTCTCAGCACCTCATGGAACCTTCTCCAAAATAGACCATATAGTTGGTCACAAAGCAAGCCTCAACAGATACAAGAAGATTGAAATAATCCCTTTTATCTTGTCTTATCACCATGGAATAAAGCTGGACCTCAACAACAACAGAAATAGCAAAAAGCCTACACACACATGGAAATTGAACAACTTGTTACTGAATGACAGCTGAGTCAGGGAAGAAATAAAGAAATTAAAGTCTTCCTAGAACTCAATGAAAATGAAGACACAACATACCCAAACTTGTGGGACACAATGAAAGCAGTGCTAAGAGGAAAGTTCATAGCACTAAGTGCCTTCAAGAAGAAATTCGAGACAGCTCATTCAAGCAACTTAATGGCTCACTTAAAAACCCTAGAAAAAGAAGAAGCAGACACACCAAAAAGGAGTAGACGGCTGGAAATAATAAAACTCAGGGCTGAAATCAATCAATTAGAAACAAATAAAACAATTCAAAGAATCAATGAAACCAAGAGCTGGTTCTTTGAGAAAATCAACAAGATCGACAAACCCTTAGCCAAGCTAACTAAAAGGCAGAGAGACACCACCCAAATCAACAAAATCAGAAATGAAAAGGGGGACATAACTACAGACACTGAGGAAACCCAAACAATCATTAGGACTTACTTCAAAAGTCTATATGCAACAAAATTTGAAAATCAAAATGAAATGGACAATTTTCTTGATCGATTTGACTTATCAAAGCTGAATCAGGACCAGGTAAATCAACTAAATAGTCCTATATCCCCCAAAGAAATAGAAGCAGTCATCAAAAGTCTCCCATCCAAAAAAAGCCCAGGACCAGATGGCTTCAGCGCAGAATTCTACCAGACCTTCAAAGAAGAGCTAACTCCAATTCTCTTCAAACTATTCCACAAAATAGAGACAGAAGGAATATTACCAAACTCATTCTATGAAGCCACAGTCACCTTGGTACCTAAACCTCACAAAGTCTCAACTAAGAAAGAGAATTTCAGGCCAATCTCCCTTATGAACATTGATGCAAAAATACTCAACAAAATACTCGCAAACCGAATACAAGAACACATCAAGGATATTATCCACTATGACCAAGTAGGCTTCATCCCAGGTATGCGGGGGTGGTTCAGTATACAGAAATCCATCAATGTGATCCACCATATTAACAAACTGAAAGAAAAAAAAAAACACATGATAATCTCCCTAGATGCTGAAAAAGCATTTGACAAAATCCAACATCCATTCATGTTTAAAGTATTGGAGAGATCAGGGATACAAGGCACATATCTAAACATAGTAAAGGTGATATACAGCAAGCCTATAGCCAACATCAAACTGAATGGAGAGAAACTTAAAGCAATCCCACTGAAATCAGGGACAAGACAAGGCTGCCCACTCTCTCCATATCTCTTCAACATAGTGCTGGAAGTCCTTGCTAGAGCAATAAGACAGTTGAAGGAGATCAAGGTGATACAGAGGGGAAAGGAAGAAGTCAAATTATCACTATTTGCAGATGATATGATAGTATACATGAGTGACCCCAAAAACTCTACCAGGGAACTCCTACAGCTGATAAACACCTTCAGCAAAGTGTCTGGATACAAAATTAACTCAAAAAAATGAGTAGCACTCCTGTATACAAAAGACAAAATGGCTGAGAAAGAAATTAGAGAAACAACACCATTCACAATAGCCACAAATGACATAAAGTACCTTGGTGTAACCCTAACCAAGCAAGTCAAAGACTTGTATGAAAAAAATTTCAAGTCTCTGAAGCAAGAATTAGAGGAAGATATGAGAAGATGGAAAGAGCTCCCATGCTCATGGCTTGGCAGGATTAACATAGTAAAAATGGCCATCTTACCAAAAGCAATCTACAGATTTAATGCAATTCCCATCAAATTGCCAACACAATTTTTACAGACCTGGAAATAAAAATTCTCAACTTCATATGGAATAACAAGAAACCCAGAATTGCTAAAACACTCCTCCACAATAAAAGATCTTCTGGAGGTATCTCCATCCCTGATCTTAAGCTGTACTATAGAGCAACAGTTATAAAAACTGCATGGTACTGGCATAGAAACAGAATGGTGGATCAATGGAACCGAACAGAAGACCCAGAAATAAACCCACACACTTACGGACACCTGATTTTTGACAAAGATGCCAAAACCATACAATGGAAAAAAGATAGCATCTTCAACAAATGGTGCTGGTCCAACTGGATGTCTACATGTAGAAAAATGAAAATAGATCCATACTTATCACCCTGCACAATTTTGAAGTCCAAGTGGATCAAAGACCTCAACATAAAACCAGACACATTAAATCGGCTAGAAAAAAAAGTGGGGAATACCCTAGAACTCATTAGTACAGGAGAAAACTTCCTGAACAGAACACCAAAAGCACAGGCTCTAAGAGCAACAATCAATAAATGGGAACTCATAAAACTGAAAAGCTTCTGTGAAGCAAAGGACACAGTCATCAAAACGAAGCGACTGCCTATAGATTGGGAAAGAATCTTCACCAACCCTTTATCTGACAGAGGACTCATATCCAGAGAACTAATGAAGCTGATATAAAGAACTAATATAAAGAACTAATGAAGCTGAAAAGCAGCAAACCAAGTAATCCAATTAAAAAATGGGGATCAGAGATAAACAGAGAACTCTCTGTAGAGGAATATCGAATGGCAGAGAAGCATTTAAAGAAATGTTCAACCTCATTAGCCATTAGGGAAATGCAAATCAAAACAACCCTGAGATTTCACCTTACACCCATCAGAATGGCTAAGATCAAAAACTCAAGTGACAACACATGCTGGAGAGATTGTGGAGAAAGGGGAACCCTTCTCCACTGCTGGTGGGAATGTAAACTTGTACCACCTCTCTGGAAATTAATCTGGCGCTTTCTCAGACAACTAGGAATAGCGCTTCCTCAAGATCCAGCCATACCACTCCTAGGCATATATCCAAAAGAGGCTCAAGTACACAAAAAGGACATTTGCTCAACCATGTTTGTAGCAGCTTTATTTGTAATAGCCAGAAGCTGGAAACAGCCCAGATGCCCCTCAACCGAAGAATGGATACAGAAATTGTGGTACATCTATACAATGGAGTATTACTCAGCAATGAAAAATAAGGAAATCATGAAATTTGCAGGTAAATGGTGGGACCTGGAAAGGATCATCCTGAGTGAGTTGTCCCAGGAGCAAAAAGATACACACGGTATATACTCACTCATATAAACATACAACATAGGATAAATCCGTTAAAATCTACATCTAAACAAACTAAGCAAAAGAGAGGACCCTAACTAAAATGTTAAGTCCCCATCCTGAAAGGCAAAGAGGATGGACATCAGAAAAAGAAGAAAACAGTAAACAACCTAGGAACCTGCCACAGAGGGCCTCTAAAAGCCTCTGCCCTGAAGACTATCAATGCAGATGCTGAGCCTGATGGCCAACTGTCGGGCAGAGTGAATGGAATTTTAGGTAAGAAGTGGGAAACAGCAAGAGCTGGAGAGGACAGGAACTCCACAAGGAGAGCAACAGAACAAGAAAATTTGAACACAGGGAACTTCCCCGGGACTCACACTCCAACCAAGGACTGTTCATGGAGATAACCTAGAACCCCTGCACAGATGTAGCCCATGGCAGTTCAGTGTCCAAATGGGATACATAGTAATGGGAAGAGGGACAGCCTCTGACATAATCTGATTGGCCTGCTCTTTGATCACCTCACCCTGAGGGGGGAGCAGCCTTACCAGGCCACAGAAGATGACAATGCAGCCACTTTTGATGAGAACTGATAGACTAAGATCAAAAAGAAGGAGAAGAGGACCTCCCCTATCCGTGGACTTGGGGAGGGGCATGCATGCAGAAAGGGGAGGTAGGGTGGGATCGGGAGGGGAGGAGGGAGGGGCTTATGGGGGGATACAAAATGAATAAAGTGTAATTAATAAAAGTTAAATTAAAAATAAATAAATAAATAAATAAATAAATAAATATAAGGAGGAGGAGGAATAGGAGGAATGAGAGAGAGCAGAGGGGGGAGAGAGGGGAAGGCTGTGTAATAATCACAACACAGCACAAGACAATGAAGAAAAGAAAAAAGGGACATAAAGTACCTGGGGTAACTCTAAAAAAAGCAAGTAAAAGATGTATATGAAAAAAAAAAAACTTCAAGTCTCTGAAGAAAGAAATTGAAGAGGATATCAGAAGATGGACAGATCTCCCATGCTCATGGATTGGTAGGATTAACATTACAATGGCCATTTTGCCAAAAGCAATCTATAGATTCAATGCAGTTTCCATCAAAATAACAACACTTTTTTTTTTACAGACATTGAAAGAACAATTCTCAATTTCATATAGAAAAACAAAAAACCCAGACTTGCTAAAACAATCCTGTACAATAAAAATTTTCTAGAGGTATCTCCATCCCAGATCTCAAGTTGTACTATAGAGCAACAGTAATAAAAATGGCATGGTACTGGCGTAGAAACAGATTGGTGGACCAATGGAATCGAATCAAAGACCCAGAAATAAACTCACATACTATGGAAACTTAATTTTTGACAAAGAAGCCAAACCCATACAATGGAAAAAAGACAGCATCTTCAACAAATGGTGCTGTTCTACCTGGATGTCTACATGTATAAAAATGAAAATAGACCCATATTTATCACCCTGCATAAAACTAAAGTCCAAGTGGATCAAAGACCACAACATAAAACCAGACACACTAAATCTGTTAAAAGAAAAAGTGGGGAAGAGCCTTGGACTCATTGGCCTCATTGGAGACAACTTCCTGAACAGAACACCAATCTAAGATCAACAATTAATAAATGGGACCTCATGAAACCGAAAAGCTTCTGTAAAGCAAAGGACACTGTTGTCAGAACAAAACGACAGCCTACAGACTGAGAAAAGATCTTCACCAACCCTATACCTGACAGAGGACTAATATCTAGAATATATAAAGAACTGAAGAAGTTAAACACCAACAAACCAAGTAATCCAATTAAAAAATGGGGTAGAGAGCTAATCAGAATTTTCAACAGAGAAATATCGAATGTCAGAGAAACGCTTAAAGAAATGCTCTATATCCTTAATCATCAGGGAAATGCAAATCAAAACGACCCTGAGATTTCACCTCACAACCATCAGAATGGCTAAAATAAAAAACTCAAGGGATGACTCATGCTGGAGAGGATGTGGAGAAAGGGAAACCCTCCTCCATTGCTGATGGGAATGTAAACTTGTACAACCACTCTGGAAATCAATCTGGCGCTTCCTCAGAAAATTAGGAATAGTGCTACCTCATTATCCAGCTATACCACTTCTAGGCATATATCCAAAAGATGCCCCACCATTCCATAAGGACATTTGCTCAACCGTGTTCATAGTAGCTCTATTCATAGTAGCCAGAATCTGGAAACAACCTCGATGTCCCTCAATGCAGGAATGGATAGAGAAAGGGTGGTACATTTACACAATGGAATACTACTCAGCAATTAAAAATAAGGAAATCATGAAATTTGCAGGCAAATGGTGGGAACTAGAAAAGACCATCCTGAGTGAGGTAACCCAGAAGCAGCAAGACACAAATGATATATACTCACTTATAAGTGGATATTAGCCATATAATATAGGGCAAACATACAAAAAAATCTATAGCCCTAACAAAGCTAAACAACAAGGAGGACCCTAGGGAAGATGCTTAATCCTCATTCAGAACAGTAAACAGGATAGACATCAGAAGCAGAAGACAAGGAAGAGGACAGAAGCCTTCCACAGAAGACCTCTGACAGACTCTACCCAGCAGGGTATCAAAGGAGATCCTGAGACTCAGAGCCAAAGTTTGGGCAGAGTGCCAGAATTCTTATGGAAGAAGAGGGAGATAGAAAGACCTCGAGGGCACAGGAACTCCACAAGGAGAACAACAAAGCCAAAATACCTGGGTCCAGGGTAGCCTTCAGAGACTGATACTCCAAACAAAGATCATGCATGGAGAAGACATAGACCACTTGTTCAAAGGAAACCCATTGGCTGCTCAGTTTCCAAGTGGGTTCCCTAGTAAGGGGAAAAGGGGCTGTCTCTGACATGATCTCAGAGGCAGGCTCTCTGATCATCCCTTTCTCGGGTACAGCCTTGCCAGACCACAGATGATGATGCAGCCAGCCTTGATGATTACCTGATAAGCTAGGGTCAGATAGAAGGGGAGGAGGTCCTCCCTATCAGAAGACTAGGAAAAGGGCATAGGGAAAGAAGAGGGAGGGTGGGTGGTATTGGGAAGAGATGAGGGAGGGGGCTGCTGCAGTGGGGATACAAATTGAATAAATTGTAATAAATGAATATATAAATAAAATTTAAAAGAAAAAATAGCAAAAATAGGAAAAAGGGACAGGGACTAAAATTTGCTCTAAGTTTTTCATTCTTTGGCCCCAATGAGAGTATGTATCACACTGAAAGTACTTACTCTAAAAGACAACCAACCTGTTGAAATGTGTTTGCTGGCATGATTCAACTGCTGGGCATCTGGATGCTGACGGCTCATCTCTCTGATAGAAGAATCAAGAAAACGCAGTAGTCAGTTGGCTAAAGCATAGTGAAAAGCAGTGTGCGTTTATTCAGAGCAGGGCATTTGCTTACCTGCCCTTGGGCCCCTCTGCAGCAGGGTGAGAGACTTAACAGTCCAAATACTATTAATTGTCAGGTGCTTAAAATTTAGTGCTATCTTCATGGGTTTTGATAAAACCTTTATTTAAATTTTTTTTTTTTTACTTTGTAACTGCTTCTTTTTATTAAAATGTCATTCACGTAAATGTCACTGAAAATAATGTTTTATTATAAATTTTGTTTTACCTGATACATAATAATTATACAAACTTATGAAATAGCATGAAACTTTATGTTTGTGGGTGAACTTAGGCGTGGGATGTGTGCATATGTGTGGAGTTCAGATATCAATATCTATCATTTTCTTCAACAATTTTCACTCTCATTATTATTTTTCTTTTTTTAAATTAAATTTTTATTTTTATTTTTTTAAATTTTAAAAAAAGAAAAAAGAAGCCATAAATTTGAAATAGAAAAAGCAAGGTTACATGGGAGTATTCGGAGGGAGGAGAGGAAAGGGGGAGAATTATGTAATTGTTTTATAATCTCAAAAAATAAAATAAGAATTTATTTGAAAAAATATATTTTATTCTACCATTAGAACATGTTGAGTCTAAGACTAGTAAGGATTAAGAAAATATTTCTTTAATCTCCATTAAAAACTTCCTTAAACTTTCATAAAACTTTCAAATCAGTCATTTGCCCTTGAAGAGCAAAATCGAGAACATGTTTTGGTTAGCGACCTCCCGACTTCTGCATTTCTCCTGGTGGCCAAGGCTGTGCAGGTGACCCTCATTCCAATTATGTTCAATCCCAAAACAGTTTTAGTTTAAACTGGGTAATTCCTTAAGATTTACAAATTAGTAACATTTGATGGAGTAGCTAACAGTGTTTCTTAACTTATGGGTTATGAACCCTTTGGGGGTGGCATATCCTGCATATTAGATATTTTCATTATGGTTACTAACAGTTGTAAAATTACAGTTATGAAGTAGCAATGAAATAATTTCATGGTTAGGATTTTGACAACATGAGGAACTGTATTAGTGTTGCAGCATTAGGAAGGTTGAAAACTACTATCTACACATTTTAATGTATCCACTTCACAAAGATCTGAGGTTGCTTTGTTACCAAAACATATGGCTGGTCTAGGTAAGTTTAATTCACTTGTTACTGGAGGTCTCATTGAGATGGAGAAAAGAGGAAATAAAATCTAGCTATTGTCCTTCCTGTGTAAACCAAAGATGGTATTTTTCAGGAATGAATAGTTTAAGATCTGTCTGTTCTACAAGTCAACAAATAAATATGTGTGCCTTCATCCTTTCTCTTCTCTCCTTCATTTCTTACATTCATAAGCCATTAGCTCTTGTGGGGGCTACAGTTGAAATTATTTAGAAGAGGGAGGTCTGCAGAGAAGGCTTGGTGGTTAAGTCTTGGCTCTTCCAGAGGACCTGAGCTTAGTTCCCTGTTTATGTCAAGCAATACAAAACTGCCTGTAAGTTCAGATTCAGGGCATCTGATGTTTTCTGGCTTCTGTGGGTGCCCTCCTCCCCCCAATCCCATGACATGCACATATACACAAAAATTAAGATAAAATAGATTTTTAAAGGAAAAAGGGAATTCTTTTGGTGGGGACAATATCATTGGCCACGTGTGTGGTGAGAATTAAAATGTGTGGAGAAGATTTTATATGCAACAAACAGAGACAAGTCTATATTTTACAGTCACTCTAAGTAAGGAGCAAGTAGAAGTGGTAGGCTTTCTTTTATTATGTTGAAAATGAAGCCAAAAAACAAGATCATTTGAGATCATTCAATTCTTGGCCACAGTTTAAAGAAACAAGAATTATTTGCTTAAAATAAAACCAATTAATAATGTTGGGATTATGTGCTTTACTCAAAGTACAAAACATTCTAAATAAATCAGGGCAATAGGTTTCAAAGTCTCTTTTCACTGAAGAATTCACTTTTGCTCAGAAAACCTTGATTCAAAAGTTTCTTATTTAAAGTTTGCAAAGAGTATTTACTAGTTACTTTTATCATGATAAAGAAGTATGAGTCAATGTTATTAGTGTTGGAACTTGGACTGCCAGATGCATGTTTTCTCCGTGACCTTGTGTACTCTACCAGAGCCAGCACTGGTACATGGTTTCAGTGCACGTGACTTGTGTTGCAGTCTGGAACAAAAGGCTGCAATGTCATAAAAGCAATCAGAACGTTTGCTCCTGGGCCACATAAGCTTATAGAAGGACCTGTTAGTCTCTCTCTGTATAAGGGAGAGGATTAAATGTTGCCTTAGTACCCTGTATCCTATTTGTGACGGTGACTCTGTGCTCACTGTCTATCACAAGGCATTCAGAACATTGACACTTGGCCAGAGTGAGTCCTTGTTTGTTGTTGTTTCAGCCATGTCAAAACAATGGTTTTCATTATGATGTTTTATACATATGTAGTATCATATTTGGTCCTGGAGTTTTTTTGTTTTTGTTTTTTTTTAAATCAAGGTTTTCATAATGAGAACATTATGTTTGCACAAACACTCCCATGTTCTTTCTGGAGTTAAAAAAAAAAAAAGAAATAAATTCTTCATTGTTGATAGTCAAACACAGGAAAAAAGTTTAAAAAGCCTCATAATCAGAATTTGAGTGGATTTTATTTTTGTTGCATTCTGCTGTATTTCTGTTAAATTGCAGCAAACAACAATCAACTGGATAAGTAGAATTTAAATTGATGGAAGGTGACAGAGGATGCCTGGAATTTGGGACAAATCATGTGTCATCACTCACATTTTGTGAATTAGAGATATATCATTAACACAAGAATTGTTATCTGCCAGAGGGCCATGATGAAATTTCCTATCTTACTCCTTGTAGTGTTGTTACATTTGTGGAAAGGAAGGTTGTGCTAATAGTAACTTAAATAGTCATTCATGTAAAGAAGTGAAATCATGGGGCTGGAGAAATGACTCAGAGGTTAAGAGTACTGCTTGTTCTTCCAGAGGTCCTGAGTTCAATTCCCAGCAACAACATGGTGGCTCACAACCATCTACAATGAGATCTGGTGCCCTCTTCTGGCGTTCAGGTGTACATGCAGACAAAACATTGTATACATAATAAAATAAATAAACTTTATAAAAAAAAAAAAAAGAAGTGAAATCATTCAACTTAGTCTGATTCCTTGGCTTCAACAGAAGATAAAACCACTCTGAAATTCATCCTTAGGGTGTTCTGTTGACTGTCCTTTTGGTCCCAAAACTGTGTCCCAAAGAGATAGAACCAGAACTTAAGTCATGTCACAGTTTACATCTTTGGCTTACCTGTGATTCACAGAATTCTTGGAGGATGGTTTCTGATGGTCTAGGTTTATGAAATGTCTTGGCTGTACCTGAAGAAGAAGGCCGCATTCAGTATGTTGGCTGCCCTGACACTCTGATCTAAATAATGTGCCCTCACACACCCGAGCTATGTCTGATAGTGTTCACACATACTTGTGTGTCTCCTTGCTCCCACTCTCGGGGCAGCCATCACTGCCTTCCACACACTCCTGGCTCCTGGTGCTTCTCTGCCTCACAATCTAAGGCCTACTCCAAGAACACTCATAAAACTTTGTTGCACTTCCTTGCTTAATGATGTCTGGCCTTCCTGATAAACTTTCATCTTCATGAAGAGATGGATTACACCTCTACACTACTATGTTTGTATTTCTGGCTCCTAAATTGCCCTTTTAAGACATTTTCAAAATCAAATTGGTGAGCAAATGATGCCAATTTGAAGCACATTTGAAAAGGTGCCTTTCACCCAGGCTAGAATCGGCACAGAGTCATGGCATCTCTAGTTAGGAAATACCATTCTCAGGAGCCTCTTTAGACTTGATCCCAGCACTCCATGCTGGCTTCCCTCAGGAAAGTGCACTGTCACTCGGCACCCCCCCCCCCCCCCCCCAGGGCACTCCCCCCCGCCCCCCCCCCCCCCCCCCCCCCACTGAAGGTGCTTATACCTAGGACAGTGACATGACAATCACAGAAACGGGTGCGCGTGTTCGCTTGGCCTACTCACTGACTTGGGATTTAAATTTATGACTCAATAGAATTTCAGATTGTTATATGTCTGTGTCTAGAGATACGTGAAAACTGAAAAAGTCAATGCCAGCTCTACATAAATGCCCCACCATTTTTATTCGGCTTGCTCTTCTGAATCATTGCCTGTGGGAACATGAGGGAGGAAAAGGAAGAAAATGACCAGAAAACCAGAAGTGTCTGGGGTCACTGGGGGGCAGCAAAGCTTCTGTGAGGACCTAGGGAGAGATTTCTAGATACATGAAAGTAGAGACAATATGCCAGAAAAGTACCTTGACTTTTCCCAAAATTTCATCTACATTTGGCCATGCTCCAAAGGGGGCTATCTACCTCCTGCAGAGTAGCCCTAAAGCCCCTCACTCACACTGGGAGTATTTTATGGGTAAGGTGGGGTCTAGCAGATACACAGAATAAAGCTGCCAACAATGGAATTTTTGTTTCTGAGACAAACTGCATCAGGGTGAACCTAGACCTTCTTTTCTCACCTTTCTTGATTTTCTGAAACTTTACGCGTACAGAGTTATGGTCCTAATTTGATATGTGCCTATAGTGTAATGATCAAACCAGGATAGTTAAATATTTCTCTGTTCTTAAACAAGTTCTTAAAATGTGACAAGCACATATCTGTACTAATTTATTTAGCACAGTATAATTTTAACATTTAACACTCTACTCTCCTAATTATAAGTCTGTATTTGGAGTTCACCAGTTCCCTGCTTCTGCTGACACATCAAATGATAGGTTATCATGAACTGCAGTCATCCCACTGTGCTAAAGGCTTACACTAGGAGGTCTTTTGCTTCCATCTAGGATTTGGTACCCATTATTCGACCTTACTTTATCCTCCCCCACCCTCTGCAGTCTTCAATGATCTCCATTATGTGGCCTGATCAGCTTTTTCAAAATCTCATAGGAGAAAACAGGCTTTATTTACGTTTCTGCACCTGACTTGTTTTATCTGAGTTAAGTTAGGCCGAGTAAGGTTTTCCTTGCAAATGAAAAGAAACTATTCTTTGTGTTGCCGAACAATACTCCATTGTGCATTTTCACCCATTCCCTGGCCTTTCATCACCTCAAGGCCTCAAGGTTGGATACATATCTTAACTACTGTGACTAATACAGTAATCTGCATACGTGCTCAAATGCCATTCTTGGTAGGCTGGCATTGTTTCCTCTGGCTATATAATCTAAGAGGGGTGGATGGACCACATGATAGTACTGTTTTAGTTTTGTTGAGGAATCACCTTGCCATGTTGTTCTTCACAATGACTAATTCCCATTCCTACCAATATGCAAACATCCCCTTCCTTCACGTTTGCCATGTTTTTATTTGTCATCTATGGATGTTTTGGCAATAGCTACTCTGATCAGAACAAGATCATGTTTTTGACTCCTCAGTGGAACATAGAGATTCCCCCATAAATTTGCTCATCATTTGAATTTCTCCCTCCAAGAAGTGACTGCTCATATCCTTTGCTCATTTTATATTGAATTTATTATTCAAATTTTAAGTTCCTTACATATTTGAGACATTAGCCCTTTGTAAAGGAATAGTTGCATCCCGCCCATTCTATAGGTGTCTTTTCACTCTGTTTCATTTATTGTTCCGATTTTTAGCTTGTTATAGAATCTCATGCATTTATGTTTGTTTTTGTTTTCTGTTCTTTGGGTCTCTTGCCCCTACTTCAAATAACTACACTGATATCTTCGTATTTTTCCTGATTCCTTCTATTAGGTCTTCAATCTATTTTGTTTTCTTTTTGTAAGATAAGAGGAGCCAAGTTTTACTCTTTTCCCCATGAGTACCTGGTTTCCTGAGCACTACACTAATAAAAGGGCTGTCTCTTCCTCCCAGTGCATAATTTTGGTTTCTTTGTTGAGAATCCAATGGATGTAAAACTGTGGGGTTCTCTGTGCTGTTTTACTAGTCTATGCATCTGCTTTTATGCCAACACCTTGCTGTTCTTACTTCTTCCTTCTCTTTTTATGCTTTATTTCCTTCTACTCCTTCTACTCTACCTCCTCCTCTTTTTCTGTCTTTATTGGCTGAGATATTTCATGTTATCAAAATCATTCGTTTTATGTGTATGTGTATTTTGATTCCATGTCTGTCTGTGTCATACATGCATATTTGAGCATGAGTAGACAAAAAGAGGGTATCATATCTCCTGAGACTGGAGTTACAGACACTTAATAAGCTAATGTAAATGTTGGGAATTGAACCCAGGTCCTCTGCAAGAGCATCCAGTGCTCTTAGCCTCCGAGCCATCTCTCCATAAAGACCCATTTTTAAGTTTAGCAATTATTTTACTTGATTTAGTCCAGGGTTAAGGTTTTGACTATTTTAAAAAATGTATCTCATTGAGTTCTTTTCCCCACAGATCCCATTACTTTTTTAAAAACATCTCTGCTAACTATTGTTCACATCATTCTTTTTTTTCCCTAATTTCCTTCAACTCTCTTGTATCCTCTTGATATCACTGAGCTTTTTTATAGGCACTTTTTAAATCTTCTTCAGCAGTAATTTCATAAGCCCAGTTCTTTATCTGTTGCTAGAATACTACTGCGCTCTTCTGGAAGCATCCACTTATTTTGTTTTATTAATGTTAATTGGGATTTTATGTTAAAATTTGAATATCTAGTGATTCAGTTATCTCTGCTACTTTTACATGGCAACTTTCATACTAAGAGGCCTTTTCTCAAACAGCCATTCTCATCCTATGGGTTGTGATCCCTTTGTGGGGGGGGGCGGCGTTCACACAACCCTTTAACTTAAGACCATGCATATAAGATATTTACATTAGAATTCATAGCATTAGTAAAACTACAATTATGAAATAGCAGTGAAAATAATTTTATGGTTGGGGGTCACTATAACACGGGGAACTTTGTTAAAGGGTCACAACATTAGGAAGGTGGAGAACCACTGGTCTAAAGGCTTTTATCTCAAATGCTCTGAGTTGTAAAATTAGGCTGTGTGAGTGCACAAACATTGTTCTCCTATTTCAAAGCTGTTTTAGCTATTCTGAATCTCTTATTTTCACATAAAATTTGATATCTGCTTGCCAGTTCCTACAAAGAGGGTTTTGAGAGGCAATGTGCCACATCTATAGATAAATTTGAGGATAATCACCATCTTTATAGTAAGTGTTCCATCCATGGACATTTAGTTAGGTCTTCCTTAATTACTTTCCATGATTTAAAAAAATTAATATGCTGGTCTCATCCTTATTTCTTTAGTATATTTTACTCTCATGTTCATACTAATGTAAATGAGATTTTTCTTTATTTTGGAATTGTTATTAGGATATTGAATAATATTTGCATATAGATTTTGTGTTTGGAAAGCCTATTAAACTATATGTAACATATTTAACATTTGTTAGCTCTCGTGTGTGTGTGTGTTTGTGTATGTGTATATGTTAGAGTGTTCTCTCTATAAAATCACATCATCTACAAATAGATAGTTTTGCTCTTTCTTTTCTAATATGTGGCTCTTACTTAGCAACGGTGACAGGTCACAGCAGCTTTTCTTGTTGCCTCAACTAGAATGTACAGCACAGTCTTGACTAGAAAGGGCATGTGTAGACATCCTCTCATGACTGATCTTAGGGAAATTATCTAGTTTTTGTTAGCTGTAGGTTTTGTTAAGCTTTTATTAAGCTGATACGGTTCTCTTCCACTCCTAGGGGTTTTTACATCCTCTTCCACCATCACTGAATAAGCTGTCAAGGAAGGAAGGGTGTCACAGAAACTGCAGCAGCTCACTGGTCCCTTCTTGAAGGATACTATGTAGTATAAGGCTAGCACTTCAGGCTCGTTTTCAGTCTTTCTGTAGTTTCCCAGCCAGCTCTGACAGCAGTAGGAAGGAGGTTTTAGGCACTATCGTGTTGGAAGACTGTCACTGTAGCAGCCGTAGCCAACAATAAAGCCACAGCCTATGGGTCTACCCCTGTCAAGCCTGAGCTAGGGCAGGGGTCAAGGAAGAGGTCCTGAGGAAGTCCCAAGTGTGCCAGTTGGCTGTGGCCAGCTTAGACCCGAGGTCAGGGCATTCTACATGTGATTCCAGAGGTGGAACCCCAGGAGCAATCCCAGCCGAGACCACAGTCAGTGCTCCCACTGAACACTGTGGTCCCCGGTTTGTGGAAAACCAGCAAATGGCAACACCTAAGGCAACATTTGCCAGAAGCTTCAGCCACACTTACATGCATGCAGTTTACCTTCACTTATCACTCAGCTCAGCCTTCTGCTTTACCATTGGTCCCTGTGCCT
The DNA here is from genome assembly GCF_907164565.1 of Psammomys obesus. Taxonomy (NCBI): domain Eukaryota; kingdom Metazoa; phylum Chordata; class Mammalia; order Rodentia; family Muridae; genus Psammomys; species Psammomys obesus. The sequence continues at coordinate 8,199,761 of NW_026596057.1, read as the reverse complement.
CCTCATCCTTTAGTGCTTCACCTTATTATAATGTCAATCCTGCCTTTCTCAAGTCAAAGGAGAACCAGTGCATATCACACTTACGGTGGTGGTGTTCTCTCATCACCTTCACTTAACAGCTAAGTCACTCTTAAGCCAAGCCCTACCCTTACTCTAACACTAAGAGCCATGCTACCCTAACCCTAACCCTGAAATTAACCCATGTCCTAGTTCTGACCTGGGATCTCCCCTCAAACAGGCCTCTTTTCTGTAGTGACTCTGACATATGGCAGCACTGTGTCCTTTTCCCTTCCAGATCTCCCGGGGGTTTTCTTTTCCCATCACATCCCTCCTTACGAATATTTTCCATTATAAATTATAGTTATCCAGGCCAAGGGACACCCGGCTTGCTGAAACTACTATAGAACCTTTCCGTAGCTTTCTTCCCAGGTTCAGACTGAACTAACGGCAAACTCCAAAATAAGTAACTTGTTTCATAATTGTAACTGTGAAGAAGACGTGTGTGTGTGTGTGTGTGTGTGTGTGTGTGTGCGCGCGCGCGTGGTGAGAGAAGAGGCTCCACAGCTCCTGGACTCTCTATAAGGGTAGCTAAAAAAATCCCCAGAGTGGCTCATCTCGTCTTGTCACCTGTGGTCCACCTACCCTGGTTCACTTTTGACTCCCGGAGGAGGAGGAAGTGGGTAACTCTGTATGAGCGGATGCTTCTCTCAGAAGTCACAGCCTCACCTGGAGGCTGTGGTGGAGCCCTTCCTGTAGACAGCCCCACCACTATTTCTGTGCACAGAGCTCCAGGAGAGGGAGAGGAGCTCTGTGCCTGGGGATGCACACACCCTTGCCCGTGGACCCTTTGCCTACCGTTTTCATGTTCATTGACTGATATTCTCGACATGTGGAGCATAGGTGCTTGTTTCTGGGTGGCAGGTTTTCAAGCGTGCTCTTTCTGGCCTATGAGAAAGGGGGGCAGAGATGGATGAGGAGAGGGTAACATACTCAGGGTATGGAAGAGGTTAAAAACAGACAAGAGAGGGAAATTTTCCCTTCCATAAAAACGAAATAGATAATCTGATTTTAGCTCTCCAGAGTGGCATTTGCTGCAGTTTGTAGGTTCTGAAAGGGCTTAAGCAGGAGGGAGTGACCACAGATAATATGGTGGCCTCTGGGCTGCTGTATACAGTGATAGAATTATAAGCATAGCTAGCACTAAGGACTAAATCCAGCAGGATGCAGAGGAGCTGTATTTTCCTGTAGGTGACAAACACATTCCCCTCATTTTTCAAACAAGTTCCACCAGATGGCCTGAGAGCCTTCGACCCAATGAAGACTTTGCTCTAAGTCTTTCAGCAGGCCCTTCTAGGTAGCATCCTTTCTATCAATTATTTAGCTTTGCTCAACATTAGCCCCCTAGTAACCGTGGCTCCTCAGTCCCTGGCCCTTCTGTGCACCGTGCACTAAGCCACAGCTGAACTAGAGCTGCTATATGTGCTCTGAAGCCCTGCTTTGGGAAAGAAGAGTTGTGCCAACCAGAGCAACGTAACAGCTCGAGGAAGGAGGAGGGGGCACCCTTCTGTTTACCAAAAGGACCGCTTTCTTTCTGACTTCATCTCTGCAAAATGGGAGACTTGGAGCATTTATACCTGGAACAGGAGGCTCTAACATAAATCTCTGGCAGAGGCTTCCTTATAAGTCACATGAGAACGTGAATCTAAAATTACATTTGAAGAGTCTACCTAACACCTTTTCATGAACTCTGACATCAGACTAATCTGATATACCCACAGAAAGTGTACAGTGCAGGCAGGAAGTGCATCACAGTGAGAAACAGACAATGATTATCAGTTTAGCTCTCTCCTTCTAGGTATGCCCTGACTAGGTATGTCGTGGCATTGGGTACGCCAAGGTATATAAGCCACAGCTTCTAGTCTCAAGATGCTCATCATCCAGCAATCTGAATCTCAAGAGCATGACTCTGTTTGTGTTAGTTCCCTTCTCTATGCTGTGACAAAGTACCAGAGAAAAACGAGAAAGGAAAGGTTATGCTGGTTTACAGTATCAGTCCATCATGCTGGCGGAGGCAGAGCAGAGTCATTTGGTCCATGGCAGCAAGACCTGATGGCAGCAATGTGTTCACAGGACAGTGAACCAGGAGGTAGAGCGCACGTGCAGAACCAGCCGTAGGTATAACTCTCAAGGTCTGGTCCCAAGTGCTCTTACTCTTAGCTGGGCCTGACCTCCTGAAGGCTCCACGGCCTTCCATATAGTGCCATAGGCTGTAGATGACATGCTCAAAACAGACTCCTGGGGGGTCACTTCAGACTCAAGACTCTAATGGCTTGGAAGGTACCAGGACAGAAACAAGTGCTGGAGGCCCCAGTGAAGCTGACGGGAATTGCTGGGTTCACTGGGAGTAATGAACAGAAATAAAGGTCTGGGAAGGGTAACATGTCAAGAGATGCAGAGATAGCGTGTATGTGTGTGTGTGTGTGTGTGTGTGTGTGTGTGTGTGTGTGTGTACAGGATAAGGGGAGAGGGCATTCCAGGCCCAGAAAACAGTATGCAGTAACTTGGGAGAATAACCAAGCAAGTCATCCTCTGGTGGTCAGAATATCCAGCTTGTCTGGTTGGAGGAAGGCTTGGGTAAGAAAGACTGGAGAGTAAGCTCCCAGCATACTCCTTGGCTTTGAGCTGAACCAACCCTCTTTCTCTGCCAAGTCTTTCCAGGAGCTGTGGGGTAGGCTACCCTGCAGCTCAGGCTCCTCCATCCATTTCCCAAATTTTGAGGTCTTAAACTCAGAGATCTTGAGACATCGAAAAAACAAATAAACAAACAAACAACCCGCCACTCACAGCATCAATAATACCTCTGGGACCTTAGAAATAGGGGGAGGGAGTTCAGGGAAATGTGTAGTGAGAATTTTGGTTTCTTTAAAACCCAGTTACGTTATGTGAGTGTTTTTGTTTTAATCTCAGGTGTGGAGTATGAGGTTGTTTCAGTTTGTCCACAGCAGCTAACTACAATATGTCTCCTGCTCTAGGAGGGGCATGATTTTTGCTAGCTGCAGATAGTTTAATTCTAGGGACACTGGAGAGGATATAAATGGGAGAGTCCCGAGAGGATAGGGCCTGTGGAGTTGCTGCTGCCTCCGCTCCTGCTGGTCCCTACAGTGTATGCTACTGCTGGATTTCTGACTTGCTGGATTGCTAGTTTGCTGGCTTGCTGGCTTGCTGGATATTCTGAAGAAGAAGACTGGACTTGCCCCTAAGAATCTGATGCCCCTGATCAGCAGGAAATAGTCTAAAGAGGTCTAAACCCCCATTTCTCCTTTAACCTTTCTCACCTACCTACTGTTGGGGGGTGGTTTGGAAGGGATTGGAGTAGAGAAGAGTGGTTAGATATAGGTACCAAAATAAAGTACCCAAAAAAGTATGCCTATGGGGGTGGGCAGTGTTCTTCTCAGTGTAGAAATAAAGAATATATTCCTAGGAGAGACACTGATCATTTGTTTGAAAGGGTAAGAGGATTTGGGTGGACAGTAACAGTGAGAAAACCCTTGGGCAGGCTCATTCGTAATAGAGGCATAGATAGATTACCTTCTCTGTAATCAGTTCCTTCCACATTTAAGGACTTCAGGGTTCCTTATAGAATACTACTAGAACCTACACAGATTGGAATCAGAGTTTATAAGAAGCCCAGGGGCACATATATTAGTGAAATCCCCAGGTACACAAACTAACAACTCTGGCAATGGTTATATAGTACAATTGCAATGAGGGCTAACATCCTTTGGCATCAAAAGAATAAAAATATTCTAACCATGTTAACTCATTATCTTTTAAGACAACAGCTCTTCTTTCCTGGTTGCTGTGATAAAATAGCAACTGAAGGGTTTTGTCTGGCTCACAGTTCCAAGGTAGTCAGTTGTGGTGGGGAAGTGAAGATGGGGGGGAACGAGGCAGTTGGTTGCCTGGTACTGGAGTCAAGAATGAGTTCAATGAACACTTGCACACTAGTGCTCAGTTCAGGATCCTCTCCCCATGGAATAGTGCCACCCCCCATTGGCAGACTTCCCATCCCAATACAATGGGCAAAGGCTGATCTCCCAGTGAGTGAAAAACTAATTTTGGCTCTGCTCCACTCGGACTCACAATCAGCTTATCATAAGAACTGCTCCATCCCTCTTTCTATGGAGGGTAAGTAGACGCGGGGTTACAGAAAGCTGCTGTGACAGGCAAATCTAAAGTTGATGTAAGTCTTCCCCAAAGGCGAGCCTAACAGCAGCAGCAGCAGCAATGGAGAGAAAACTGGCCAGGCTCACAGCCAGCCTCCTGGTGATATTATCTCTCCAGCGAGAGACACTGAAACGTTAATGTGTCTCTTATTTCCTAAGCAGCTGTTCTAAAACCAGCAAACAGAAGTAGTAACAGGAAGGTGACAGCGACCTATTGAAAGCCTAGCAGAGGGGTAACCAGATGTCAAGCAGTCCCCAGATGCTGAAGACCATAACAGGAAGATCTTATTTTAGGACAGTATTTTCTGAGGTTCCTAAGAGCTGGCTCATAGCCAAAGATTTTAGCTTTCTTAAATGCTGGATAAAGCACTTGAAGTTTATTTCATTCTTCCATCTTTACACACACACACACACACACACACACAAACACACCCGCTTACATAACAAAAACTGATAATCTACTAGGAGGGTGATTTTAAAAATAGACAACACAAGCTTGAGTTGAATGTAACTGAGAATCTGCCTATGCCCTTTCTTTCCTTCATCATGTCTATGCCTTTCCCTTGTTCTACTCCTGACTTATCTGCAGGGACCATCCTGGTTTCTTAGTTAGCCTACTGAAGAAACAGGGGCCTGGAAAGGCTGAGGGACTTGTCTGGTAACACACCCACTTAGTTTCAGTGGGATGGAAATTTTTGTCTTGTTTTGTTTTAATAAAAGGGTCAAAGACAGATGAGTCCCACCCCCTAGTCCTCCCGGGAAAAAAGTGGATCCTTAAAGAATCTCCTTGAGGACATAATTATCCTTATACCCTTTATGACTGAAAGAGTGGTTCACTGTTCCAGAAAAAACATAAAATAACAAAAAGAGCCTTTCTCCTTGTATCTGAAGATATCAATGATTTCCATCAAAGAATAAGTGTGAAGACTGCTTCAAAAGTTCCCCTTCTATTTACTAGGAAAAATATTAATCATACACAAAAGAACTGGGCATCTACCATCCAGACTCATTAAACTTAAAGTTCTGTGAACATACCATTTTATAATAATCATATTCATTATTTTAAAGTTGTTTTATAGTTGTACATACTTGATAAATATAAACAGAAAAAGAACTTAGGACCATATGAGGTAGTTTTCTTGGTGGTCATGACTTTCAAAATTTAGAATCAATGAGAAATAATTAGCTAAAGAGTTCTTAGTGGTAAGAACATGGGATTCATTTTATTTTTATTGTTTCCAAGCTGAACCTCTGCTAGTGAACGTCTTCAGCCAAAGCTTTTTGTCCCAGGACTGCTAAAAGCAAGATAAATAATGCTGTCATGTTTACTCTGACTTCATTAGATGAGAAAAGCAAAGTGAGATCAAAGAGAGTGGAGAGCCAGTGGGGGCAGAAACTGAGAGAGCAGTAATCACTGTCTGCGGGTCCTGGCTAGTTTCTAGCCCCACAGGTTGGCAAAGGAGGTTACAGCCTCCAGGAGCTGTTCCCCAAGTCACCCAGGCACATCTTTTTCCTTGCTGTGGAATATGTATTGTTTCTGGAACCTTTATGAGGTGAAACGTTAGGTGAGGTTGTGGCTAGTGAAAACTCTCTGCCCAGTAAACATTTGAGGGGATGTTTTATCTTCATTTCTTGCCTTCCTTCAGTAGTTTTCCCTTATCATCTCTGGGCCTCCATCCCCACACCATTTTGTGGGTATTGTTTTAGATCCGGTCTCTCCATGCATACTATTTTTGCTATCTGCCTTCCTCTCCCAGACCTTTCTTTGCTCTTTGCTCTCTGTCTGCTCTGGGCACACTTAGCCCCTGCAGCTGCTGCATGGACCTTCCAGGCCGGGGAGGAATGCTACTGTGGAATGTGGGAGTTCAAATTGTGCCCTCTGTCTGCTGATGGTGAAGAATAAGGGAGCCAGGTGTGCCTATACAGTGTCCAGGGCCTCTGGTTGGCTGTAGGATGGTTAGCAGTCCCTGGCTTAGGGAGAGCGTGTCCACAAAACATTCCACTCCCTTGAGGCACGACATGACATAGTTTCTTTCTGGAAAGGAGCAGCTGCTTAGCCTGTTTACCTCGCAGCATACACGTGGCAAGGATTCCTGTGTCACAGCATACTCTGGAGGTCTGTTGTGGCAGTTAAGGATCTGACTTGAGGCGCACAGCATGGTGCCTAACAGAACAAAGATTCCAGATTTCCCCAGTGACCCTTCCAATCTACAAAGGTGATTCATTCGCACACATACAGACACACAGACACACGGACACACACACACCAGTGGAGGAACACTCCCTAGTAAGGTAAAAATGAGGGTGAAATCCATGGATTTCTCCTTTTTGCTAGGAGCAGTGCAATTGGGATTTCTCTTAAGTCTGCCTGGAGACTGGGCTTTCAGACCTACTATTGGTCAGGCAGCTGGAAGCTGTTGCTCCTAACTGCTATCTAGTGGCCAGGCACCAGTACTGCAGTCACAAAATGCTGGCGGAAGGCTTCTTCTTCTTTTTTTTTTTTTTAAATTTTATTTTTATATTAATCCCAGGTTGTTTACTTTGTATCCCAGCTGTAGCCCTCTCCCTCATTCCCTCCCAATCCCACCCTTCCTCCCTTATCTCTTCCCTGCCCCTTTCCGAGTCCACTGCTAGAGGGGGTCCTCCTCCCCTTCCATCTGGCCCTAGCCTATCAGGTATTTCCAGGACTGGCTGCCATGAGGAGGAAAGCTTCTAATAGTCTTTGGGAAAGCCTCTGCCAGCAGCCAACAGGATGCTCTGGTGTCTTGTTGTCTAGGCTGTCACAGTACACACCTTGGGGGGCAGACATCTGGCAGCAAGAGAGCTTGTCTAGATAGTTTAGATATCCGGTGACTGAAAACATCTTGTCTCTGTGGACAGTCTTCCCTCTCCCGTCACCTAGGGAAGGCCATCGTGGCCTCCACACATACCTGGTTGCTCAGGATGTGAGAGGGGCATTTCCGGCACTCTCAGGTCTCATGTCTTTACTGATAGTCCTTCCTTTTTTGCTCTTTCTCTAAACTGGCTCTGGATTTTAGGTGTTGCCTTCAAGCCATGCAGGTACTGTTTCATCTACTGCTTCTCAGCCCTCCCCCACCGTAATGACCTTCCCTCCCATCTTCTCAAGAACTTTGCCCCAGTTTCTGGTATTTCTGTGGCTATCACCAGTCTTGTCCCATCCAGCTTGCCCCTCCTCTATTTGTGTGGGATGCAATTGTGTTATTCATTCTTGTATTGTATTAGAATAAATAAAAAGGGCTCCGTTAGCACTCGAGGACTCCTAATAATTGTTGCTTATAGTTACTGAGTGCTCACTGCGTGGTAGGGAGAGGGTTAAGTGCTGTGCGGACTCCTCTTCAGGTGCTACCCTGCAACAGCCCTGAGAATGCCTGCACTTTTACAAGGGAGGGGATTCCTGATATCACCGGGTGTGTCCTTCTGTCTCTCCCTCTCTCCACAAGTGCTGACAGCTCAAGCATCTCAGCTTAGATAGATGCCTCGGTGCCACAGGAACCAGCTGTATTGGATTTCTGTGAACTGGAGGGGAAGGGCAGGATTTTAAAATGGGGATTTGCCAGGAGTGTGGGGATTTGTTGTAGAAGATAAAAGTAATTCACAAGGGTGAGGAAGAAGCCGGGTTAGTGGCTCTGGAAACTAGGACCTATCTAGCTACAAGCTGAGAAGCTGTCTTTGAAGGGCTCTAACAGACTCTTCCAAAATTAATTTCTGTTTTCCCTATTTTGGTATTTCTAACACTTGTTTTTAGTTATAGTATCCTGGAGCACTAAAAATACTTGAGTCGGGGTAAAAAAAAAAAAAAAATAAAGCCTGGTGATAAAAATTCATTTACTCAAACAATTAAGTATTCCTTGAACACTGATGATATGCCAGGCACAGACTCATGTTAAGGATATACAAAATACACTCCCATTCTATATCAGAGATAAAGAAAAAGATACAATGTCCACAAAATAGTCTACTCTCTTGAGGCAAGAGAATTAACAGCTGGATTCAATGAAAACTTTCTGAGTACCTTCAATGGGACATCTGGAACTTGAAGCAAATTTGACCAATTCATACCCTTCTTGTATGAAGTCAGATCAGCGGCAGAGGAATGATATCTAGGTAATAAAAGCAAAAGAAAGTTAAAATCACAGTCCTTGGCTTAGAAATTCAGGCCCCAGCTGTTCCAGAGAGAAGGCCTGAGGCACTTGCACTGTAGCTCAGCCTGATGTCTTTCCCTCCCTCCCTCTCTCTCTCACTAACAATGACAGTCCTAGATGAGATAGAAATGAATCAGGGGGAAGGATTGCTCCTGAAAGCAGCACTGTAGAGAACAAAATGCTCCTTAGGTTTCTTCATCAAAGCATCTGCATGGACACTTTAACACTTACTGAGAACCCATTCTTTCATGCCTCGCTGGATTTCCCAGACTTTGTGCCCCTGCACACTCAAACAACTTACTTCTTTCCTCCCACAGAACATCTTTCACTGGAATCTTCTTCCCAGTTATCAGGTGACAGGCAGATGTGACACGGCAAAAACCAGCAGTCCCCATGGGACTACCTACCCTCCCGCTGAAGGTCACCTAGCTAAAGTGTCAGAGGCTGAGGCCTTGGTGTGGGGTAGTGAGATACTGGGAATGTCCCTGCTGTCCAAGAGATGGAAACATGGAATGCTGATCTTTGGCCAAGAACACCTTTCCTCTTTAGTGAGAAAGGATTTCATTGTTCAGTGTTCGTATGAAAGAAGTGTGGTGTTCCTCAAATATTTATTGTCCCATTTCTTTTGCTACTTCCCTGGGTCCTAGGAAGCTTGGGAGATGGTCTGATGTAAATTCCTTCACAAGCTTCGATGTTATGGGACTGGGCTGCCTCGGAATAATTATCTGACCAGGAAAGGCAAGAAGGACAGCTTAGTCCTGCTTCAGCATACAATAATCTTTTCTTAGCAGAACCTCTGTGTCCTGAGCAGCTTTGGATACTGAATGGGTTTCAGCGCAGTCCAGGCAGCTGGGAGAGTGCACCTGGAAGCTTCATATGGGTACTTCTACATCACTTCTTGGGGCAGTGTGCATGCGTGCGTGAGTGTGCGTGTGTGTTTTCACCTCCATCCCCATGGCCCTGTTCCCAGAGCTTGTTTGAAGCTTGGCTATTCTGAGGCATATTCTACTAAACATCCCTTTATCTTCTCTAGACATTTTATTAGATGTGCTTGCCCAAGTGCATGTAATATTTTGAGAGCACTGATACCCCTAAGGGCTTAGGAAAGTTACTGCCAAACCAAGAGTTTGGGATCTATAACTCTGGACAAATAAGGAGTTTTGTCCTTATAAGCAGCTACACATCAACTATGCCATATTTCTGACCTTCTTCTGATAGCTGAGGGCACCTCATCTCAGAAGTTTTGTGAGGTAAGTAGCCTTATTTCTCCAAGCAGAGGGTGAGATTGCTGCCTCAGTCTTAGCAGCATAAGACTGGGAAGAGTTTCACTTACTACCTTATGTAACTTCTCAGCACTAGCCTAAATTTGGCCAGTAGGATAGGGAGGGGGTTGATGGCATCCCTTTCCAGATGCTGTAGATAGACTGGTCTCTCTGACATCCCCAGTCTTGACTCTGAAAGAACAGGTGCCATGACTGTCAGCTGAGTGCTAAGCCTGCGTCTTTTCAAGCCCTGTATTGGTCTCTACTCCCTACCTTTCACCAAAGGCTTAGATAGAGAATAGGGGAGTTGGAGGAAAGGTGAACACTCACTGGGATGCTTTGTCCCTGGGTTCAGGGCCACATCTAATGAGCACAGAGTACCATGAGATGGCGGGGGTTAGCTTATTAGATGTCAAGCATTAGCCATTGAAAACCTCCAGATTTCTAATTAGAAAACCCAGCATATCTGGCCACCAGACTCACACATCTGAGGCAACACTGACTCAGGTAGAGGGAATCTTTGGTCAGTTCTCCCATTCACTGACACCTCCATCTCAGCAGCCTCATCAGTGTGGCATCCACCTGGCTGTCCTCAGATTAAGCTTATGACCTAAGTTCAATTTAAAAAGATGATAAGCTTCCATTCATTACTCACGATGATTCTTGAGGTATTACCAACTCTTAATGAGTATATCACTTTGTTACTTCCTAAGCAAACTTTTGAGTTTATTGAACCTCTGATTGCTCATGTCAAATAAATACACACACACACATCACACACACACACACACAACTAAACAACAGGGACTCAAATGTTCACTTTGAAAATACACAAACCCATCTATCAGGTTTTTAAAAACTGTTTTAAAGTGCAGACAAAGCAAACATGTTATTGAAGTATGGACGCCCCTACTGTAGTCCTTTGCTCATAGACTCAAGAACTCATGACAATTATTAACAGGAAAAAAAAACCTCTTAGAGAGTGTGCCCTGTCTAGTAATAACCATTTCCAGTCTATGACAAATCTATGAAACTGGCTCTGTTCCTTGCGTATCCTCTCATTCCTTACTCCCCTCCATCATCTCACAACCTTCCTCCCACCCACACAGCAGACTTGTCACCACATCCAGAACAATTTAATTACTAAGTGTGGGTTGAATGAAGAACATAATTATTTAAAGTGGAAGCTAAAATGCCTCTTCCTACAAACTCCCAGTCTTCAAAATTAGAAATGTGTTCTCCATTGTCTTTGTGAGAAGGGGAGGGACTGACAAGACTAGAGGGGTCCCCAAGTGAAACACAGCAGCTGCCACTCTCTAAGATGGGATGTTACGGTTCTAGGCTTTTGAAAGTTAAAATCTGAAGACTGGAAATTAAAGTGGGGAGATAAGATATGGAAGTGTTTTGAGTTACAGTGTCTATAGTTGAATAGTGCAAAAAGGACTGTCATGCAGGCCTCATTTCTTCTGGTAAGGCCTTACACAGCACAACCTCTGCCTGAGAAATCCAGGGCATTTCTGACTTGTGTGCACTTGACTTTGTTTCTCAACAGACCACATGCACCTCTACCTTTAAGAACCCAGTCATTGAGCTCTTTCTCCAGTGCTTTGTCCTCAGAAACTGGGAAATTACCTTCCAGGGATGCTGAGTACCAGTGGCTTGTTTAGCAGGCTGGCCTCATTAAGCCAAGGAACCTTCTCAAATTTTGGAATAAAAGCCTAAAGAAAAAAGGAAAAAGATCATTCTACAGGGTTCATCACACATGAAAAAAAAAATTCTTAAAGGAGTCAGAGGGATGGAGACATGTCTCAGTGGTTAAAAGCACTCTTTCCTCTTGGAGAAAATCCAAGTTCAGTTCACAGCACCCACATGTCAGCTCACAATTAATTGCCTGTAACTATAGCTGCAAGGGATCCAGTACCTTATTCTGGCCTCCACAGGCACCTGCATTCAGGAGCACATGCCTAGACATATGTAGATATAATTAAAAACAAAATATATATAAACAGTTTTAACACTTGACTAGTGTTGGTATTATTATAACCAGGGTAAGCTGATAGCAGCCACAGGGCAATCAATACATTACAAAACTTTTTTACACGTGAGTCCTTCAACAATCCCATATAGAGGCCAAGAACAAAAAAGTGTCTTCTCTTGTTTCACAAAGAATTCAAAGCGTAGTGTGGATTCCTCTAAGTGACTCGGTTAACAAATGGGTTCATGTTTTCTGACTTTTGCATCCACGAACTCCCATATTCTGTATATTTTCAGTTCTTTGTATTTCCATCTATTTATAAATCCTGTAATATTTCCATGAGCTCAGTTGGAAAGGCCCTCAACCCTTATCCCTTTCAGGTGACAAAGTTTAGAAAAGAATCGAACTTTGGAGCCATCCACATTTGTAGAGTTGATCTAGTTGCAATCCTTAACTAGATGCCTGGCCTTGGACAAATATAAATTTATGATCACATTTGCTCTGTGGAGGCCAAAGCACAGAAAGTTCCATGAGATTTGGGATTATTATTTTTTCCCTCTGTAGTTCACTGCGGTACCGTGAGCACCAGAAACCAGGTTTGATACCAGTGGAAGTAAGGCCTGAACGCCTGGAAAGTCCCTTAGCTGACGACAGGAGCTCAAGAACCATCCTGTAAACCACTGAAGAATTTGCTTCCCAGGCTCAGAGCCTTCCACTTCAAGCCCGGCTCCAGGAGAGGAGCAGCCAGTAGAGGGCAGCAGCGACCTCGCGGTGTGGAGTCTCGGGGCCGGACGTTTTGGCCGCGGAGCTGTGCAGGCCCGGAAGTGCTCCTCCACAGCGGTACCCTCCAACCCCGCGTCCCGGATGTGGAAGTAGGTGGGCGGCTGCTCTTCTCGGTCGTGCACCCCCTAAAGGCACGGTGCAGGTGGGTTCCGGCGTTCTTCACGTGGGGCGGTTTCAGGCTGAGCCAAGGCTCGGAGAGCGGCGGCGGGGCGGGGCAGGCGGGCTGGGGTGAGTGTTAGCCCTAGACCGTGCCTCTCCCCGGTCTGGTGACCTGGACCTTTCAAATCTAGAGGTCGGCAGGAAGTTCTTTCTCGAATTTGCCGAATGACCTTCGTGTTAGAGCACTTAAAAGCGTGGGAAGCTCAGCTAAAGAACTAAGAAATTCGAGTTTTTGATTTGGTCTAAAGCTGTAGCGATGATCCCCTCCTGTATTGTGCAGATTACTGTTGTTACGAGGCTGGTAACTTACTCAGATGCCTTTGGGAACCTGGTAACAGCTATGGAGCCTGTCCCTATACATTTGCATAAGCTGCAAATATAATCATGCAAAAGTAGTACATACCTTAGGGTGTATGAACGCCCAAGTGTAGGCTGGTTTAGTGGAAGATAACGAGAAGCACATATATTAACACTAGATTTTTTTTTTTTTTTAGTTCAGGCTCCACTCTGCATCCCTAGAACCTAAATAGTCAACCAGTTTGAAACTCAGATGTTTTAGTAGTTAAAGTGGGATTGGTAGTAATTTGTAAGGTTGTGACCGTGAAAGAACATACCTAAAACATTTACTGTTCCAAGGCAGTGATGCCATGCACATATCAATTATTAATATTATAATTTAAAAATTGAAGTGTGGTATGAATGCCTCATTATGTCACTAGACACTGTTTAGGCTTTCAGTAAACTGGGTTGTTTTGATTGTAACTGAGGCCTACCGTGACCTTTCCCAGCTTTCATATATTTACGGGTTCCTCTTTTTCTAGGGATTTAGCTGGTGTTGTCTTGCCTCACAGAACAACCACGTCTGTTGCAGGCCTAGGCTGGATTGTAGCCTTTGTAAACAAGAGAAGGTCTGTAGGCTATCAGCATGGCATTTCCAGAGAGGTCCTAATGATTTACACCTTTGTCAAGAACAGGAATTATATGGACTTCTTTGAGGATGATCGACCCGGCCTGGATCTGAGGAAGGGATGAGATAATGTGTGATCAGCGTGAAACTGACACCGCAGAAGTCAAGTGGCAGAAAGTTTTATACGAGCGGCAGCCCTTCCCTGATAACTATGTTGACCAACGATTCCTGGAAGAACTCCGGAAAAACATCTATGCCCGGAAATACCAATACTGGGCTGTGGTGTTTGAGTCCAGCGTGGTGATCCAGCAATTGTGCAGTGTCTGCGTTTTTGTGGTGATCTGGTGGTACATGGATGCGGGTCTTCTGGCCCCCCAGTGGCTTTTTGGGGCTGGACTGGCATCTTCATTGATTGGGTATGTTTTATTTGATCTCATTGATGGAGGTGATGGACGGAAGAAGAGTGGGCGGACACGGTGGGCTGACCTGAAGAGTACTTTGGTCTTCATTACCTTCACTTATGGCTTTTCACCAGTGCTGAAGACGCTGACGGAATCTGTCAGTACCGACACCATTTATGCCATGTCAGTTTTTATGCTGTTAGGCCACCTCATCTTCTTTGATTATGGTGCCAACGCTGCTATTGTATCTAGCACACTGTCCTTGAACATGGCCATCTTTGCTTCTGTTTGCCTGGCCTCACGTCTCCCCCGGTCACTGCATGCCTTCATTATGGTAACGTTTGCCATCCAGATTTTTGCGCTGTGGCCCATGTTACAGAAGAAACTGAAGGCATATACCCCCCGAAGCTATGTTGGGGTCACTCTGCTTTTTGCATTTTCAGCTTTTGGAGGTCTTTTGTCCATTAGTGGTGTGGGAGCCATACTCTTTGCCCTTCTGCTGATATCTATATCATGTCTCTGCCCTTACTACCTCATTCGCCTGCAGCTTTTTAAGGAAAATATTCATGGGCCATGGGATGAAGCTGAAATCAAGGAAGACTTGTCTAGGTTTCTTAGCTAAGCTAGGAACCTTCATTCATTATTAAGACAAGCTGAAAGACTTATAACCTAACCAGTATAACATTTAAAGGCAGAATTCCACTCTTGAAGCAGCAGGCTGATCTGGGTGGCAGAGCAGAGATCAGCAGAAAAGCATTTAACCAAGGGCTTAGGAGGAAGCTGTTTGTCTTTCAGTTATTTTGTGACTCAAAAGCTTTCTGGTGCTGTCATGAATAATTGTCCTTTATTACCTTAACAAATGATGTAATGTGGGTTCACTTATTAAAAAAGTAACAGCCATCGAATTGTCTCATCTTTTAAAAAATATACCCTTATTTTGTGTGTGTGTGTGTGAGAGAGACAGACAGACAGGCAGAGGAGAGAGAGAGAGAGAGAGAGAGAGAGAAGAGTATTGGTTCTGTTTTCAGTGTGCATGTCCCATGCATCAAATTCATGCCTTGGTAACAAGTGCCTTGCCAGATAGCCATCACACTGGCGCTAGCCCATAATTTTTATGAGAGCATTAGACAGACAAAAGTAGTATGAGGAGTGTAGGTATGTGAGAGATCAGTTATCTGGTCTTTTCTGCGTGTACTAAGGAACACCCTTATATATCTGGAGCTCAAATTTGAGAATCCAGGATGGTTATTGTTATCCAATACCACAGAGGTGCTCACTCAGTCTATTTAGTTCCTAGTGCACTGTACAGATAAAGGAGAGTTGTATGTCACAGAAACAAAATATTGGAGACATTGCAAGAGGCTTGAGGGAGAGAGTTCATTTCAAGCAGCTAGGAAACAAGAGGTGACATTTAATTTACTTGGGCGGTATAGCTGGTGAAAGCCTTTGAGAGCCAGATAACTAATGCTAACAAGTATGGTAAAACTATGGAGCAAGCATCTATGCCCAGTGAGGGCAGCTGCTACTGCTCCAAAAATTATTTCTACTCAGCTTGGGATTCATACCTATGGGATTTCAGAAAATTTCAAATAAATATTACAAGTGTCTGTGAGTCTGATTTGCAAGACAAAATGTGCTTTGTAAACTGCCTCAAATTCAATCCACATGACAAGAACATTTTCAGGCAAAATGTGACTACACATAATGCTGCATCTATTAGCCACGGCGCAAAGATGGGAAAGTGATAAGCATCCAGTTACAGAGATCTGGAGTAGGAAAGAAAGTTGGTGGGAGCTTGAGTCACGGCTCAGCTCTTGCGTCATGCTTCGGTTATCTGGGCTCTGTTGCTGGTGATGAGCAATCTAGCTTGTCTAAAAATGGGACACATTGTGAATCTTATCGGTTCCCGGTTTTCATCTTTAATATTTAAGATTGGAGCAGTTACATAAGCTTTGTGTGAAGTGTCTTGAAGAATGTTTAACAGGAAGCCGAGCATCTCAAATGCAGAAGTCTGAAATCCAAAATCTGAAAGGCTTTAAGCACTAGTGTTATGAGTACCACATCCGGCACTATGAAACCTTAATGTACAAAATTATTCAAGGAATATAAGACTGTCTTTATACTGTGTACAAGGTGTATATGAAGTAAGGAAATTTTGTATTTAGATGGGTCCCACTCTCAAGCTATCCCTTTATGTTAAAATGTCAAACTATGAGGGAGAAAAATCAAGTATTTTTGGTCCTAAGCATATTGGGTAAGGGACATTGGATGAATCATAATAATTGGAATGTAGGGAAATTTAAAGAGGGCAGTGGCACACAATAAATCAGGTACTTCCCAGAGTGGCTGGTTCTGTCTGTGAAAGTGGTACTGTGCTGTGATTGTTGTAATTTCAAGTTAGAACTATCAAGGGTACTGTGAAGCAGTGCCTTTTATTTTTCTGATTTCTCATAAATGTCTTGAATAGGATTTTGAACTAATGTCTAGTATTATCTCATTTTTTTAAGTTTGCTGTGATTGGTGAAGATTGTTTTATGATTTAAAAGTGTGTTATGTTCCCTCAGTATCACTTATACTGCTTTCCCAAACCCAAGGGCAGGTAGTGATGGGGGAAAAAAGACAAGGAAACTGCCCTGTGGCATCCATGTACTACCTGTAATGGATTTCACCCTTGGTGCCTCCAAAGTGGCACAAATATTTTATAGTCCATGTCAATTGAGTGCAACAAATTATTGTAAAAAACTGGTTTTATTTTTATTTTTCATGCTTTATTTGTTTATTACAGTTTATTCAGTTTGTATTCCAACTGTAGACCCCTCCCTCTTCCCCTCCTTATCTTACCTTCCCTCCCTCTTCTCCACCCATGCCCCTCCCCAAGTCCATTGATAGGGAAGGTCCTCCTCCCCTTCCATCTGATCCTGATCTATCAGATCTCATCAGGACTGGCTGTGTTGTCTTCCTCTGTGGCCTGGTAAGGCTGCTCACCCCCTCAGGGGGAGGTGATCAAAGAGCCAGCCACTGAGTTCATGTCAGAGACAGTCCCTGTTCTCCTTACTAGGGAACCCACTTGGATACTGAGTTGCCATGGGCTACATCTGTGCATGGGTTCTAGGTTATCTCCATGAATGTCCTTGGTTGGAGTATCAGTCTCAGAAAAGACCCCTGGGCCCAGATTTTTTTTTTTCTTTTTCCTTGTGGAGCTCCTGTCCCCTCCAGGTCTTTCTATCTCCCCCTTCTTTCATAAGATTCCCTGCACTCTACCCAAAGTTTGGCTATGAGTCTCGGCCTCTGCTTTAATACCTTTGTGGAAGGCTCCTGTCCTGTTCCCCCTTTTCTCCCTCTTCTGATGTCTATCCTGTTTGCCTTTCTAAAGGAATATTGATCATCTTATCCATGTCCCTCCTTCTTGATTAGCTTTTTTAGGTGTACAGATTTTAGTATGATTATCCTATATTATATGTCTAATATCCACTTATAAGTGAGTATATACCATGTGTGTCTTTCTGCTTCTGGGATACCTCACTATTTTTCATGTTTTAATACACTGATTTATCTGAGTGGATTTCTAGTTGTAAACTTTAGGAAACTCATGCCAGTGAGAATTCTCCAAAAATTGAACCACTTCTAAGAATAGTGAGGTGAATGAATGTGACGGCTCTCATTTCCAACTCTTTTCTATCACTTTTATCTGGAGTCACCCAACACTCAATCTTACTCATATTTGTTGTTCTAGAAGATCAGTGTGGCGGTGATGGAGGATGGGGAGTTGCGGGATGCAATTGAATTTGAGGGGGAAGGTACAGCAGAGACTGTGTTTGGGTACTAATGGAGCTGTAAGGGATCATAAGCAGAATCCAGAGTGGATAATGCTGTACATTTCAAAGGGACCCGATGCATCCTGGTTGGGGAAAGAAGCACAGGATAAATGGATTAAAGTGATGGGGACTGAGGTGGCAGAGAACTGCGTACTTTGTAGTACAGTCTCCTGAGGTTAGTGGCAAACTCAGGAACTTTTAAAAGAGAAGTGAAGACACTGTGTTAGCAAAACGTCACATACAAGCGATGTCTAAAGATCTGGCGGGACTGAGGCTAGGCATGGAGAGTGGAGAGTGCTTTTGGCAATACTGGAGAAAAGTGAGGGTCTGGATGGGGAAGATGACCCTAGGCATGGGAATAAGTGGGTGGATAGTGATGGCACAGGGCATGGAGTAGACAACGGGATAGGTCACACTTGGGTGCTGTAGGAGCATTACCTAGAG
This sequence comes from Psammomys obesus, assembly GCF_907164565.1. Taxonomy (NCBI): domain Eukaryota; kingdom Metazoa; phylum Chordata; class Mammalia; order Rodentia; family Muridae; genus Psammomys; species Psammomys obesus. The sequence continues at coordinate 8,181,626 of NW_026596057.1, read as the reverse complement.
GCTATGGATGAGCTCCACGTGCTGCAGTCAGCGCGCCGGCTCAAAATTCTAACCACAGCTTAGATGAGTACCAGGACCAAAGGAACAGGGTGCTGTTGTATTTGGAATTGCTCTTTTACGGTTTAGTCGCCTCACAACTAGGCAACAGTGGAATTAAAAATAGGTTGCAGAATGACAGACTGAAAAAATCCAAATTAGAGCAATCAAGGAGGCGGCCTTCTGAAAAGTGGATTAGACACTAGAACTCAGCCCAGGAGGAAGATTCAGAGGAGATGGTTGTGGCCTGTAACAGCACAAAGGGCAGGGCCATCTAATGTTCATGAGTAGAGAAATTTTCAAGCATTTCTCAAACTCTTAAAAAAAAAAAAAGTCAGGGTAAAGGTGAATCCCAATTCGTTCACTAGATTATGACTTACAGTAGAGAAAATGCTGATGCTGTATCAAGTGTAGTTTGAACATATGATTTTACCAAATTTCTGCATTTTCTCTAGTATAATCTCACAGGCCAGCAGTACAAATGGACTCTAAAAAGGTTTAGGGAGAAGGAACCCAAAGGTCATGCTTTGGTTTTTAATACTGAGACATCCTGAGCCCTTAACCTGTTGCCATTAGGATGTTAAGACTCTGCTTCCTTGGCTTGCGACTGAAGGAAATGCAGGCCTAGAAAATGGTCCATCTGTCCTAGGATGGCAGTTCCTGGGAGCATTATTCATCACTTAAATTCAGTACTCTAGCCAGTTTCAGCTTTAAACCACCCGGAAAGGGTGTGGGCAGCATTTCTAAAGTAAATACTGTATTCACCGGGGGTGGAGTGGGGGTGGGTGTCAGGTGAGAGAGTTCATTAGTAGTGTAATTTTATCTCAACCTGTGAAATGCTTGTTTAACTAAATAGCCATCTGCCCTTCTACCGTTTTGCTCCCCCCACCCCCCAGCTCTGCTCCTTGTCATTTGTTCTAAGTTACAGGGAAGGCTGGAGAAGGGTGGTGCAAGTGAGAGTAAGGAGAGGAGGAGGAGGGTGAGGAGGAGAGTGGAGGAGGGGAAGGAGGTAGCAATCTTGTCTATCTTGCTTAGATGGAGCTGGTATAGTTTGGATCTTATCTGTCCATCAAAAGGCCATGTGCTGAGTGCATGACCCTGCCGGGAGGTGCTAGGACCTTCTGGAGCTGAAGGTGTGGAAGGAGTATGCCTTTGAGGGCGTGTTGGGCCTGATATTCTCTGCTTTTCAGGGATTCAAGATGAGCAGCTTTGCTTCTCCGTGGGCTGCCTGCCATGGCTTGCCGCTTTACCACAAGCAGAAGAGATGGCCAGTCATGGGCTGTGTCAAGAGAAGTTCTTCCTCCTTCAGCTGGATCATCATAGTGGTTTGTTTTTTCCAGCCTTGGAAAACTAAGTAACGCAGGTGTTACTTAGTTACTTAGTAACACAGGTGTCGGGCTCTGGGGTTGGGGTGGAGAGGATCGCTGACGGGCAGAGCTTCAAGGGTGGCAATTAGTTCTTTGCTGTTCCGCAGCTGACTTAATGCCCCACAGAGGGCTAGAAGACACAGGTATGTGTGCACGAAGCCTCCCTGTGGAAAGCGTGTTTGTGTCTGCCGTGCGGCAGGAGCAGTTAAGTAACCTCGAACTTCCCAGAAAACTTTTGGGCAGCCCTGGCTTTAAACGTTCATGCTGAGCACACAGAAGGACGCCCACAAGGCTAAGCCAAAGAAAGGCCCAAGGACAAGGGAAGCAAACAAGTCAGCAGAGGGCATCAGTTACACAGTTATGAGTATTTCAAACCTGTGCCGTGGGCATGGGGCACACTGCCCTCTTGTGGAAGTTACAGTCATTTCTTTTCGCAGTACCATTTGTGGGTTGAAATCCTTACTAAACTTGTGAATCAAGGTCAGAGGTCTTCATAAACTCAGGGAGCAAATATTAATGTGAGGGCTCAATTAATAACAATACCAACATCTTAGAGCACACCTCTTAGTGTGCTGGAAATCCCAGTCACTATGCTATGCACTATGTGTGTATATTATTTTTATTATCGGAACAGTCCTGTAGGAGAGATTGCTTCCATTTTACAATTTAGGAGAGCAGGAGTCAGAGTAGGGGCAGGCAGTTGTCGGAGGCCATGCTGCTAGGTTAGGCCAATGCTCTGCCTTTCTTGACAGCTAAGTTGCTTCAAGGACTGAAGGCTGACTCACAGGTGGCTTCACATCCCTCACCATCCCCTGTATCCTATATTTTCTTACCCAACATCTGATATTTAATGCCTACTGAGACTATCACTATGCACTTTATACCATTAGTATTTTTTGTTTGCCTTAGAAATGGATTCAGTCAACAAGTACTTTTTGAGTACTTAACTATATGACAAGCACTGTCATATGTGCCTGGGTTGTATCTATTAAAACAAGTTTAACAAGCCTTAACCTAGGACCGCTCAGCAGAAGGAGACAGACAATGGATGTGCTGTGAAAAGACAAGTAATGGAGTTTTTTTATGGCAAAACCAGGAAGGCAAGAGGAAAATTAAGAGGGTTTGTGCTTCCTAGAAATCAAGGGCAAAATGTGACCACAGCAGGAAAGGGTGACCAGCTGTGATCAGGCAGGCTCTAAGGGCGGAGAGTGTATCATTGGACCCACGAGGGAGGAAGTCATATCCTTGAAAGGAGCAGGACTTTGGCGTGTGGAGAAAGTACCAACTTATTTAGAGTGGGCTTGAAAATGGGAGAGAAATTGTAGCTTCGAAGCTTATTGGAAGTTTTACTTCAAAGGACAGCCAAGGGCTAGTGCAGAAAAGGAAGGCAAAGTTAGGAAAACCAAACAACGCTGTGTGGCAGGACTACTTGAGGGGGAGGAGTTACCGCAGTGGTGTTCTTGAGTAGGAGATGGGGTCTAATAAATGGGAGGACAGAGGGAGAGGGAGTTGAGCTCTCCTTAACAAGTAGGACGATAGAGTGCATGGACTCGGATGTTGGATGTGGAAGATGGAGCGAGGAAGTTCTTTGGAAACTTTCCCGACAGCTTCAGTCCTTTAGAGAAAATGGAGGAAGGGGTCAGGTGAGAATGCTGGAGTGAGGGAAAGCGTGAAGGAGAAGAGTTTGCCGGAACAGCTGAGGGGATTGGGAGAGCAGATTGTGCCGGTTCTTCTGTTAATATTAAGGGCTCCTTCTATGGCTTGAATGAACATGGCCTCTGTAGGCACATCTATTTGAATGCTAGGTCCAGCTGGTGGACTGTTTCGGAAGGATTAGGAAGTGTGTCACTGGGGGTGGGCTTTCTAAAGCTTGCTTCATGCCCAGTCTTCCCTTTCTCTCCTGCTTCTTGCCTCCTGTCTGTAGATTCCTTAGATATTGCTCCAGAGCCTTCCCTGCTGGCCCGCCAACAGAGACGACCCTGGACTAACCCTGATACTATATCAAGATCCCAACTAGATACTTTCTTTTGTAAGCTGCCTTGGTCATGGGGTTTAGTCACAGCAAAGGAACAATAACCAAGAAAGTTCCCTTGAAGTCTGTTGAGGGTGAATTTAAAATAAAGCGTTTCTACTCTATGCCCTTGTTTATATTTTCCAGGTCACGTTCAGTTGCTCATTGCACACACGAGAGTAGACAGTTGGTTTTATCCAGAGTGACAGATTAGTCAAATGAGGGCAGGACCAAGGGGAAAGGTATATCCATGCCCAGGCATGACTGTAAAGATAGCCATGGAATTTAAAGCTGTGGGGATGTAGTGCTCGGATAAAATCCATGTAGAGCAAGCTTGTGGAGGGATGTTCTGGAGAACGGGCTGCACATACTGAGTTTTATTATCTGGGGAGTGAGTTAGGCATCTTATCATTCTCACCTGACCCCTTCCTCCATTTTTTTTTGAAGGTTCTAGAAACCTTGATTCTGGCAAGGGAACAGAGCTTAGCTGAAAGCCAAGGTTTGATGAAGAACCTTGGAACGTGGGGCCTGAGGAAAAACATTCCTTCTAGCTCTGGGAGGGCACAGGACACGCTGAATGTTGGCGGAGGCACATTAGAAGCAGCAGAGTGTCTGCTGGGGTGTGCTCAGGCCAGGCCAATGCTTTGGCGTTTCTTTCAATCACCTCCCAGGTGCCATCAATGTTGGTTTACTTTGGGAAACAGCAGCAGTTACCAAACAAATGAGGGCGCTACTTTCCTCCCAGGTGCATTTGCGTGTGAAACAGGAGGATTGACAGAAGCTAGAGCAATGAAGCAGCTGCTTCCCGACTGCCTAGCATATGCCCAGTATCCCAGGCCTGGCTCTGCTCTCTCATCCCACAGTGGAGAGGTAAGAAAGGAGAGGGCTTAGAAAAGCAGTGGGCGCCTTGCTGCGCAGGGAATCCAGGAGCAGCCTGAGGTTTTCTGCCCTGCGGTTTCCTTTGCCCACACTGGTACTGATTTCTGCAGTGCTGAAAAGGACATGGTCTCTTGGGGCCACTTAAAAGCTGCTGCTTCTTTCCCAAGCTTGCTGGCTAGCTGCTCACCACCCTGGGATGGCCTGTGGCCTCGTGCTGGGCCCAAGTCACATTTGGACTCTGGTAAGTGAGAACTCTGTGGGCCTCCCACTCTTTTAAAAATGCCAAATAAACAGAACCTTAAGGCCACAGGCAGCTTTTGTGTACATAGCTGAGAATACTTTGTGTGTGTGTGTGTGTGTGTGTGTGTGTGTGTGTGTTTAAAAGAGAAAAAGGCAGACAGTAGAAACTGTCTCTTGGCTCGAATTAGCTCTCTGCGCACTCAGGAGAAGAAAACAGTGTGCCTCTCAGTAGTGTATGGCGGTTCAAAATAGTTCTTCTAAAATGTACACAGGCACACCCTCCTCGGTGTCTTCTTGGTAACTGTCTTTGGCCTCCAAGGGCACAATGGTGACTTCTGTTGCATTTGCTCATGATTAACAGTCCTGCGTTTCGTTGAAGTTGCTAACAGAGGCTAAAAATTGGACTCAATATAAAGTACCATGAAATCTTAGTAAAAACAACATGGAAGCAGTAGTGTGTAGCCTTAACTCCCCAGTCCCCTGCCACCTGTTGACTGCCTTAGCCTTTGTTTGAGAAGGTGTTGACAATGTTGAAATATTGAAATGTAATAGTGACTTGCAGTATTAAGCAACAACAGTGATGAAAACAACAGGTGTATTCTATAATGTGGAGACAGCTGGTTGTGCCCTTCCAGTGGTGGGGGGGGGGCAACATTTCATGGTGCAGGCGTCAAAGTTCAATGTGATTTCCTCAGATAAAGACTCCAGTTAAAATGTAAAGAACACAGCATTGGTTTTGTTTTCAGTCATCTTTGTGTGTGTATGTACTATCTGTGCATGTGGAGGTCAAAGCTCAATGTTGGGTGTCTTCCTCAGTTTCACCTTTTATTGTTGTTGTTGTTTGGTTTTTTGAGTCAGAGTTTCTCTGCAATAGCCTTCGCTGCCCTGGAACTTGCTCTGTAGACCAGGCTGGCCTTGAACTCAGAGATTCTCCTGCCTCTGCCTCCTGAGTGCTGAGATTAAAGGTGTGTGCCATCAGTATCCAGATACTCTTACCTTCTTTTAAAGCAGGTTTCCTACTGACTTGGAGCTCACAAATTGGCTAGACAGCTGGCCAGAAAGCTGTCACCTGTCATACATTCCTGTTTCTGCTTCCTTAGTGCTGGGATGACAGATTTTTTTTTTTTAATGTGGGTTGTGAGGATCAGAAGTGTGGTGATCACTTTGTGTAGCATCTCTCGTAGCCCTAGCCTCTTTTTATTTATTTTATTTATTTTTTATTTTTTAGGCAATCTTAACTATCTGTTTCATTTTTAAAATGGATTTATAGTGGGCACTTTACCCGAGACTCTCAGGAAACTGGACTAGGGAGCTCAATATCCACTTCCTGAAGTTAATTGTTTCATACTTATTTGTTGAGTTATAAGATACATGTTGGTAAGGACATTTTTTTTCAAGCCGTGAGATAAGGAGCCTTAGAGTCTATCAAGCTTGTTAAAAATGTCAGTGCCTGTACATGGATAGCATGCTTTCCTTGTTGTCTTTGTGATGGTTTGAACAGGTAGTGTCCCCACAGGCTCATGTGGGGATCCAGTACCTGGATGTCAGCTGGGATTTGAAGAAGCAATTGGATCCTGAGCTTATCAAGAGATCAATTTCTTGATACATTCATAATCTGATGGCCTTATGAGAGGGTGATGAAGAGCAGAAGGTGAGGGAGTACTGGGACATGCCATGGAGAGGTGTATGT
>NW_026596057.1:8172131-8175393 GCF_907164565.1 Psammomys obesus | reverse complement strand
AGCAGAAGGTGAGGGAGTACTGGGACATGCCATGGAGAGGTGTATGTTGTTACCTGTCCCTTCTTTCTGCCTCCTGGCCTCCACGTTGGAAGAAGGTTGAATTAATGACTTAATTGAGGAAAAGTATCTTATGAAGCATCTACACACTATTAACAGCATATTCACTTTAGCAAGCCTTAGCATAGTTTAATGCTATTTTGCCTCAACTCGGGCCCAAAGCAACAGATTGACCCAAGCGTAGACTGCAATCCTTCCCTCACCTGTATATATGGTCCCTAAGGTTGACATACATTTATTTAGTGGTGAGATCGCAGGAGCACTATTGCTAATAGAAATTTTAATTTTTCCTACCTTTAGCTCTCTTTTTTCCATTTCTTAGTGTTCTCAGCTTTTTTTGAGCTGAGGACTGGGGAACACCGGCGCCTCTCTGTGCAGTCAAGAGGAGGCTGTTGTACTACCTCTTGGCTAGGCACCAAAGGAGGTTGGAGGCACCTTCATAGTTTCAATGCCAGGGCACTCCTTTCTCTCCAACACTTGAATGACTTAGAATCCTGCAGCACATATTCTACTGGGAATGAAAGGTTTGGGTTTTGATTGGCTAAAATGAATTCCATTGACTCTTTGAGAAGTCACAATTGCCTCCTTCTAGAACATTAGGTCATTGTTGGAGCAAATGGATTCATGCCATCAAAATCTCAACTAGCTGCATCAGCACTTGAACCCTTAATGGTTTTTCCCTAGAAAGATGACCAAGTCTTTTCTCTTATCATAACAATATGGGATAACTGCTTATTTGGTTATTTCGTAAGCTGCTTTTATCCTGCTACTTTTCTGGTGCTCCTGCTGACTAAGACATTATTATGAATCCTAGAGACATCTGATGCAGAAAAGGGATGACTATGTAAGAGGAGTATTATGGTTTTTAAAAGAAGTACTAACTCCTCATGATCATTCTGAGTTATAGTTGATCTTGAAGACCGTTTGTTACACTTTGTCCTGCTTTGTTACGCTTGGAGGATGCAGGTAGAGGTTGAGGTGAAGCATATTAGGAAAGAAATAAAGTTATGTACAGTGAACACACGCCACTGTGTCCTCATGGCATTTACTTTTATTCCAGGCTTTTCTCCTCCAACCACAGAGTCCCTCTTATTTCTCCTGTTGATAAAATGAAAGAGAACAGTCAGTCCAGGAGACCAAGGCCATTCCATTCTGATACAGTTGGGGTTTCACTTTCATCTTGTTCACCAGGTCAAGTCAGATTGTAAATATCAAAATCATGTAAATATTATATATAATTAAGTCTGTATTAAAATTTTAGACAAAGTGAAAAAAAAATACCAAGCACTTGAAAAAAGTGAATTGGAGGAAATTCCTTGCACCGCCAGCCTCACTTTGCTTGGCGAGGAGTAATCATGGAATATTGTGTCTGCTGGTGTATGGATCCGGTAAGAATATTTGGAAATTCAAGAGGCTGGGAGATTGCTCAATGTTGGAACACTAGGACAGGAGGTCCTATCTCAGCATGCATGGGAAAAGTCAGGTGAGGGCCCATGTTTGCATGTAATCCCGGGCTGTGTAGGGCAGAGACAAGAGGATCCTTGGGCCTTGATGGCCACCAGTCTTGCTTCAAGTTCAGTGAGAGACCCTGACTGAAAGAAATAAGGTGGATATTCTAGAGCTGGGTTTAAGCACATCCTCTGGCCTCTGTGAGTTCATACACAGATGCACTCTTGCACATGTGAGCACATACACTATACATATATAGACATATCTATATCTATATCTATATCTATCTATCTATCTATCTATCTATCTATCTATCTATCTATCTATATATACACAAACACTATCAAATGATGACTGAGGAAAGCAAAAGGCATCACAGTGTGCATAATTTCACATTAGCTCAGTCGCCCTGAGTTAGAGGAGGGCCAGCTGAATGAATGCCTTAGTTTAGAGTCTTTGCACTTTGTTGCCAGGAACCTTGTTCATTATCGAGCCTTGAATACAACAGAAGGGGAGGTAACCCAGGATATGCAACTCAAAACCCCAAGAAGTTGGCTTGCATTTTTGACTGGAGAATTCTTAAAAATGATTTAAGTGTTTTTCATGATCCAAAGAAAATGGTTTTAATGAGGGGCTGTATTTTTTAGAATAAGAAAATGTCCTGCTCAGCTCATCCTCATCCCTGCTTTTGCCAGGGCTCCCCCAGGTGAAAAATTTTAAATGGGATGCCAGTGAAGCAAACGGAACATAGAGTCCCGGAGAATGATTTGCTCTCTTGATGTGTAGTGTTCTATTTTAAACAGTGAAATGAGTTTTTTATCCGAGAAGGGCTAGCTGCTTTACGATTCAAATCAGCCAACGTACATCTTCAAAACAACAACGACAAAATCATAAATTAAATTAAAAAAAAAAACTATTGGCAAAGCTGCCACGCAATTGGCAGAATGTACCACACTACTTTAAAAGTAAGCATTTCTCTTTGTATACAATTTGAGGACAGTTTTAAAAAAAAGTCAATGACCTCAAATTTCAGTATTGGTACTTCTATTTAAGGACAGATGCATTAAAACATTTCTCCTGTTCAGGAAGTTGTTCCTTAACACCAGACCTTAAATAAAAGTACCAATATTAAAATTAGAGGCTCAGTGGCTGGCTCTTTTGATCACCTCCCCCAGGTGGTAGTACTGGGGGCAACTTTACCAGGCCACAGAGAAGGATAATGCAGCCAGTCCTGATGAGACCTGGTAGGCTAGGGTCAGATGGAAGGGGAGGAGGACCTCCCCTATCAGTGGTCTAGGGGAGGGGAGTAGGAGGGAAGAGGGAGGGAAGGTAGGACTGGGAAAGAAAGTGTTCTCGTGCCCAAGCGTCTACTCATCCGCTTTCTTTGGCACTTCACTGACATCCTGCGGAAGCCACCCGAGGTGGAAGCACTTCCGTTCTTTATTGTGTGTGTATTTTAAGCAATATGATTTTTCTTTTTTCCCCTAAATTAGAATCTGTGAGCTTATGTGTTCCAGACCCATAGGTTTTTTTTGTTTTTTATTTTTTTCTGTAATAGTCCATGTTTTTAAATATTCTATAACAGTTTTAGGAAACTAATAGTAAGAACCTATTTTGGTGGAATAATAATTATTGGGAATCTTTATGGAGGCAGGTTGAAAGGATTCAGACTTCTGTGTCCTTTCTAGACGCTTGTTTGTCCTTCCTTCCTTCCTTCCTTCCTTCCTTCCTTCCTTCCTTCCTTCCTTCCTTCCTT
>NW_026596057.1:8157647-8172121 GCF_907164565.1 Psammomys obesus | reverse complement strand
CTTCCTTCCTTCCTTCCTTCCTTCCTTCCTTCCTTCCTTCCTTCCTTTTGCTTTCTTTCTTGTATTCTATTGAAATTTCATTAGCCTATCATTCAGTTCAGCACACTATCATTCTCTTCCAAAGGGCATCTGAAATTGCAGTGGTCTAATAACATAAATCTTTCCCATTCAGCTCCTAATATATCAAACTACATGTTTCGGGAGGTAAGTGTGGTGTTACATTCGGCTAACTTCAGCACGTGGGTGGGTTGAGACAGGATCAGGAGTTCAAGGCCAGCGTTGGCCACATGAAGCCATGTCTTGAAATATTCACAAAACAAAAGGGGGACTAGATAAGAGCATTTTCATCTTACCTGGCATTGACTTAAGTGGAGTATTTTAATTTGGGTCATTTTTCTATAGGAAAAGAAATGGAACACATGTAATTTTTTTATATAGAATAAACTTTATTTTTAATTAAAGACACAGATCAAAAATAAAAGTTTTTATGTACATGTGACAGATAGTACAAACGAAAGGCTTTTAAATATCATGGGTAGACATGTTGTTGGAAACAAAAGGAGATGAATGACTGAATGACGGGGTTAGGATGGTCGGCCTGGAACTGCAGGAGGGGGTCTCCTAGTGAAAACAAAACAAAACAAAATAACAAAAAAGGAAAAACACAGATGTAGAGGAAGAAGACAATGTTTAAATTATAAAATAAATTTGAATAATAGTATACAAAAATATCCCAGAAAAATCTAATTCAAATCATAAAAAAATAGCCAAAACAAACAAACCAACCAAAAACCCAGAAGAAAGCAAAAGGCCAGGCAAAACATGCAGGAGAAATGAAAGCACACCTCACAGCAAAGTTAGCAGTGACCAGGCTCAGGGTACGTACCCAGCAGCATGCTGAGACATTTGTGCACATTCAAAAATGTTACCATGTTGTACCATGGAAGTATAAATCCTTGCAATCAAATTTAGGTCAGTTAGGATCAGTATTAGAGATACCTTTTGGACTTGCGTATTTGATTTCTAACCCTAATTTTATGTTCTCCACCCCCAAGTTATTTCCAAAGACTTGAATGAATGATGGGTATGTTTGCTTCCTGGGGGGTGGGGGGGGTGGGGGAGGAGAGCAACTGCTTTAGAATTCTGTTGAAGGAAATTTCAGTTTTAGTCACTATGTTATCACGTGACTAATCAAATACTTTTCAAAGTAAGGGAATTGGAAGGTATCAAGATCTGATGAGCAATGCCATCCCAACACAGAAAGAGCCTCAGGGTTAATGTGCAGCTGTATTTTTGTAACTAAGAATCTATTTGAGGTGAACAGTTGTGTGGTATGGCAGCCTAGAATAGAGAAGAGGAAAAAGAAAAAAAGGCACGCCAAGGCTGCTTCTTGATTGCCCCAGGGTTGGTAGGAATTCCCTCTGTATTAGAGCAAGGAACACTGAAAATCCTGACTTATTGGGAAACGGGTCCAGGGCACCCTGACTTGGTTTTCTGGGTCAGTGTCCAGATCCCTGTCATCAGGCCATGGATTGTGGAGTCAGGCCACTGCTTGGTCTCAGCCCCTGGAATCCGAGCTACTTTCCATCTCCAGAAGACTCTGCAACCTCCACTCTGCTGGGAGCAGCTTTGCAGCAGACAGACAGCAGGCCGAAGAAAGCCTGCCCGGGGATTCCGGCAGAAGTCCGTGCTTTAACTCTCTGCTTTCTAACCGGGTCACTGTGAGCTGACTCTGGGCACTGAGAGGCCATCTCCAGCCCTCCTCCCTGTGGGATATCCCTGGCAGCCCCCGCCCAGATGTCCAGCAACAACTTGCTCCTACTGCAGTCTTGTTAAGACTACAGTCAGCTTTATAAAAAAGCAAAACCCCAAACACTTTTTTCCCCCTTCTTTTTAAAGTCTTCTGTGAGATGTTAATGGGACCAAACTGAGCTGGCTTTTCCTGCTTTTTTTTTTTTTAAAAAAAAAAAGACCTTGCTTTTCCCAAAGTCCTAGACCAACTTTTCTCCAGTTCAATTTAATCTGGCCATGCTAAGGAGGCCTCCCATCTATTTAAATGATGAAAAACTTGTTCTTAGTCCCTAACCTTTCAACTGTGGGGGGTCTGCAAGCCTTGGGCTTTGTGAGACCCAGGTAATGGTATCCCTGGTGTTTTCATGAAGAAAGTGTAATTACATTTCTGTCAGGCTGAATGAGATTTATCACCTGCCTAGCAAACAGAAACTATTTTCAAGTTCTGAAGGGGCTTTAGAACACTTTAATTACCTCAGCATGGTGGGGAGGTGAGCCATTAAAATGAACAGCAAGTCCACAGTGCTGAAGGGGCGTTCTACGCTCACATGCCAGAAACATTTTCCCCTGGGAACTAGTTTGGTGTTCCAATTCAGAAACAGGATCAGACACATTATGCCCTAAAATATATTCTCCTGACAGCAAGGGAGTTTGCCTCAGGCAGTGTGGTGACGTTCCCTCAGACAGCTCCTTTCTTCTCATCTTTGCTTACCCTGCATCTAACGTTCCTGTCGCTGCCAGAAAAGCAGCCCTGACAATAACAGCATTCGGTGGATCTGTTAGTTCCACCATGACTCTTGATAGTTTGGGTTTTTTGCTGATCCCCCTCTCAGAATTCTGTATTGTGTCTATAGTGTGGCTGAAGGCAAGTGCTGAACATAGATGGTCCTCCCACATGTAGAAACTACGAAGGTACTGGAGTACCTACCGAGTTAACAAATTCCACCGCTCAGCAAACTGGTCTTCACCTACACTGAATGTACTCAAGAATCATACAACCTGGTTACATTTTCTCAAATGTCCAGAAAAAAAATAAAATAACCCCACAGATATGTTTTTCCAAGTACTAAGAAGAAGAGATGAAACATTAAGACTCAGTTATTAATAAGAATGGATTGCATATGTCCTCTAATCTCTATCCATTCCTGCAATTGAGTCTGATGGTGACCTTGCCATGGACTGAACTCTTGAAAGGTTTTCCTTGTATGTTTTCCCTTTTCCGTGAAATTTCACCAAACAATCTCTGCTGGCTTGCTTTGCCCATCATTTAGGCAACTTAACATCCCACGGTAGAGGAGTAAGCCTGAAGAATGAGAAAATGAGGGGGGAAAAAGATAACAGGAACGGGGGTATCCTCCATTCTTCTCTGGTGAGGTTTAATTTTGAATTGATGTTGGTCTTTTCATTCACAATAACCTCACAAGCGTAATGAAATTATCCAATACAGCTTTTTTTTTTTTTTTTTTTTCTTACTAGAAAAAGGAGGAAAGATAAGGTAGGACACAATGAGTCCCAGAGAAGGTTTGGTAAGGCTCCCTGCCTGTGCATGGCTGGTCTGCTTCTGTGCATCTGATCTTAGAAGATCTTCTTCCAGAGGACTCAGATGCCATTGTCACAGAGCCACCAGTTCTTCCTGATGTCTGTCCTGAGCTGGGAGTTCGTCTTGCTCTTACACTTGAACTTGTCACACAACTTTTCGTTGGTGGCAATTTACTCTGAAATAGCCATCATGCACAATTCACTTTCCCTTTTGCCTAATGCCCCCAAGGTAATGTTTCCTAAAGTAGGTGCCTTAGAACCCCCACTTCTGTGGGGAATTGCATGAACGAAACCTTTATGATCAAAAAAAGTCTGAGAAGATTGTGGACACTGTCACTCTCAAAGATTCACAACATAATTAGAGTTCTTTCAGTAAAAGATGTTTAAATTATAGCTATTATTTTCCAAAGCATACTGACAAAATGACTTTTGGTGTCTGTGTATGTAAGCCCATTACCATCTCAGGCAATGCCCTTTGGAAGGCTTTGAATTAAGGCAGTCAATATCGCTTGCATATCTTCTAATTATTATGTCACTACAGTATGAAAGAGCACTAATAAATAACCCAAAATGTGACAGTGTGGCTGGAGTCCGGCTGAGTCTATGCGACCAGATGCCAGATGAGTTTCTCAAAGTGTAGTTAAAAGGTTCCAGCCTAAAAGTTGGGACCTTGATGACAAATCAAGTGGAGATTTATAATGATGGCTGAACTGTTTTAAAAGTACAAATGGGAAGTTGCTGAAAAGTAACAATACTGTCCTTTTTTTTTAATTTTCATTCAAAATTATTCAGAATAGTATAGAATAGAATCATGTGGTTAAAACAAAATACAAGTGACTGGCATGCTTTTCAACCACGATCTCTGCTAGGCTTCCTTTGGATGCATGAGTTCTTCCCTTGTGGGAGATGGATAGAGAAGGGACCTGCAGCTAGAAAGAGCATATGAGCTCACCAATCTGCCCAGCTTCCCTTCCCATACCTGGTCATATATGGAAAATTAAACCACTATCTCTCCCTTCTTCTTCACCTTGTTGTATGCATTTAGATGGCATAGTTTAGGACCACGTGTGTTGTTAGGGGGAGACACAATTAGGGAGAAGGTTGTCTGTGTCTACTGAGCTCTTATGTTTTCCTATTATAGGACAAACAGCCGCATTTTCTCCTCCTCTGCCCAATGAGCAGGTAACACCTATGGGCCAGGTGCACAGGGTTTGTCTTCCATTGACCTTACATGTAAACAGGCTAGCCTTCCTCCTACTTCCCCAGGTTTCCCCACAAACAGTTCCTTCCCAGAAATGAACTCACATTCCTGGAAAAGAATCCAGCTGTCTGAAGTTCGAATCCTACAATCTATTGTTTCAAATTAGAGGAAACATCACCCCTACTCCCCTTTCTTTGATTTACCTAATTTGCTCCGTCTAAAAATAAAAAATCTTTTCCCACAACTTAAGGACAAAAATGCAAAATACTACCACTCCCTGCTTTAGTAATGCTGGGCTAATTTGAGCAAAGGGGCAATAGAAATTTATTCCCAGGTGTTACTGACATGCATAGGCTGAAATGTATATAAGAATGAGGAAATGGGGTTCCTTCAAATGTAATAATTTATTTCATATTCAGAAATACAGTTTCACATTTTCACAATAGGTACATGGCCTTCAAGGATGATACAGGCTTTAGGAATTTGCTTCAAAAATCTCATTCACAGAATCCATATTAATCCAGCATTAAGAAATCTCAGAAGTGGCAAAAAAGACAGTGGAAAGTATTCTGGCTCATGTTAAAGATCAACAGAGAAAACAAGATTTAACTTCTATGTACTCTCCATTCATACAAAAACAAAATGAAATTTGATTCAGAACAGGGAGAGAAGAGGAACATGAAACAAAAGCAGTACATCTGAAATCAAACACACAAGGTTACAGTCATAAGGTTTCTGGTTTGTGAGAAATGATTTTCACAGAATGGCAGCAGTCAGTATAAGACAAGAGAGTGATTTTTGTATCATTTGGAAACATGAGTAAATTTAAAGGAATTTACAGGTAAAGATTATATAGAAATCAACGCCTTGAGCTGAACCACATGTGAAGCCCTTGACCAGTGGAATGAGAAGTCTCTCCAGTATACCGGTGCTAACAGGTCTTAAACAGGAGGTTCTCTGAGGTTCCTGTCTCTTACTCTCACACATACAGATATTATTACATGTATGCGTATATCCACAAGTAGCAATGTATATACTATATGTACTTCAAAAATATTGTTAAAGTTTCACATACAGAGCACCACATAATTTTAAACTTATCAGCTAGACAGACAGCCTATTATTACTTAGAAGACAAATTGAGTTCTTTAGAAAAGACTATATGATCTGGTGAACTATCCATTATTTCTCTAAAATTGGCTTCATTCACAGGAGCTCAGAGTTCACAGCTAGCAGTCCTAGGTGAAATGACCTAAAACTCATGGCTTGGCTTTTATCCGCAGTCATCTTTCACAGAATCAAGACAGCCTGGAGATCTGTTTAGGCTTTAGTACTCATTCTACAGAGATTCCCATCAATTTAAAGTAATTAATACAGTTTGCCAAAAGCAAAAGGTTTACCTGAAAGCGTAGATAACATACCTGCAAGGAATTAAGCAACCTGTCCCCTGCATGCTTTAACAGTTTTGCTCAGAAAGACTCATTACTATCATTATGCTGCTGACTCTCTGTATTCTTTTGACCTTTACTGTAGAGAACAAATGATGATACGGATCAACTTAGCTTTTTTAAGAGTCAGCTCAGCAACCCCAAATAACACAATTTTAACTAGAGACCTTGGAGAAAAATTCTGGTACTGTTACATTGTTTATCAAAGTATCACCAAAGGGTAATGCCTTCCTAGGTAGCGGTGCTGTGGGTTTCAGTACCAATGGCCACAGACATTACTCTACCTCGTCACGGTTATTATAAGCTTTGTGCCCCTCAGATTATATACAGTCTGAGTTAGAAAATCTTTTGTTTCTCATGTATGCTATGAGAAATGAACTACTGTAATCACATTATGGCAGGTCTTCCCAACATATATCATACACTGTGACAGTTAAAAAATATACTTATCTTACATACTGAGCACAGGTTTACACTGATATTTATACTCATACATATATACAATGCACATATAATTACATTCATGCTTAATGGCATTCTAGAAAGTGCTTTTGCACCTACTTATTCAAAAGGACACAAAATACATATTTACTATGTATATATATTCCTAGAGACATGCAGAGAAAATGAGTGCACAGAAAACATCAACACTTGTCACATACTGGTATCAGGTCCCATTTCATATTTTAGAGTATGGCTACGGTCTTAAAAAAAATCACAAATGACTCTATGTGGCTACTTCCTAATTCTAAATTTAGAATACTTATAACACAGGATCTGTTTTGCTATGCTTTTGGATAGAACGAATACATATCTGCACAAATAGAGAAACTGCCAACAAATAGTCCCCACTACTCTACTATGTTATAAGACACATCTAAAAGCAATATTCAAGAAGGTATCTTTAGTAGATGATTGTGGAGATGCATCTGCTCTAGATCAATAGTGTTTCACATTCCATCGAAACTGAGTAAATGGTTCCAGTTAGCCAGTATGCATGCAAAATTTAGCATGGGACGGTAAAACTGGCTTTACTTGTCAGACATGTACAGTTATTTCTTCAAATCCTAAAAGCACTGTTTTTTTTTCAATTATTATGCTAGACAAAATAGAGCTACGTCTATTGTGCTGACGACACTGGAACATCGATCGGGAGGTTTATTAACGTATTAGAAACGGTGTGGGAAACAGAAGGCCCTTCAAGCTGACATGCCCATTTCAAGGCCTGATGTGGGTGCCATCCCATAAATTCTGCACACTCCAGAACTAGAGGCTTCACTCAGGTTGGTGTCTTCTGTTAGCAGGATGCAAACCCTTTGAACTGCAGCAAACTGAAAATATTCTGGAATGCCATTGTTGAGATTCTGGTGTGGGGCTAGGGCAGGGGGTTCTGGGTGCCACCAGATATATAACATGGTAGCAAAGAGGACAAAACTTTCCAGACAAAGGGGAGACATTTGGGACAGGGCATCTGTGGATCAAGAAGCAAAACCCAAAGATGACAAACGCCATTGTTTATCACTGTCTAAGATCAGTGGGAAGAAACTTGGAGAGACAAATCCCCAATTTTCCTTGACATTGGTTTATGCTGATCTGAGACCATGCCAGTGGTTTTCTGCAATATTTTCCTCTAACAGAAGAAAATTTTTGAAATACAGCAAGACGCAAAACCACAGTAAGAACAAAGCCAAACCCTGAAGTATCTAATTCGTTAGCTGCCTGTTTTAGGGAACTCAAAGGAGGAAGCAAAGGGAATCCTAAAAGGAGGGAGTTTTGGGAGAAGACCTAACTGCCTGTTAGTTGTTCGAGTATGAAGGCTTGCTTAACATTTCCCCATTTATTTGGGACACTGTTTTCAAAGACAATCTGCATCTTGTATGTGAGTTCCATTCACATTTTTTCCCCCATGGAAAAACATGAGAGACGCTAGAGTGGTGATATTCTGTCACTTAAAGGTTGTAGTTACCCTTTTATGTGCCTCATATTCTTTAACTTTTGTCAATTATAATCAGGATATAACCCATTAGAAGAAGTTCAATACAGTGCTATTTACCTTGAAATTTTCCTTTTTTTTTTTAAAATAATGCTTAAAAGTTTTTATGTCAGACTTTATAGTGTCTTGCTTTGGTTAGAAACTGCACAGGAAATTAAAGTGAAGTTCACATACAAATCATGTTTGCTGCCTTCAAAGGGAGAGACACTGCAGTCAGTAAAACCTGATTTACTTCTGCGAATATGGAATAATGTCACGGGGAGCCACAGTTCAGTGAACGCTCGCTCTGCTGTCTGGGAGCAGTTACCAGACAGAAATCCATTTGGCTTCTGGCTGTTTCCTACATGCTGATCATCTGGTCGTAGGTAGTTTGAAACTTAGCGTAAAGGCTGAACTAAACCTCTAGGC
This sequence comes from Psammomys obesus, assembly GCF_907164565.1. Taxonomy (NCBI): domain Eukaryota; kingdom Metazoa; phylum Chordata; class Mammalia; order Rodentia; family Muridae; genus Psammomys; species Psammomys obesus. The sequence goes on along the minus strand of NW_026596057.1, from coordinate 8,163,741 downwards.
TAGGCTGCTCTTGCAAATTCTGGAAATCTTAGAAATTGCAAATTTGTTTTGCAGCTCAATATTGCAAAGGCATTTTCAGGAGCAAGTTGGAGCAAGGGATCTGTAAACATGTGATCTGTGCTCCGAAACCATGGCGTCGCTGATGAATTTCCTTTCCATACTAGGGACCACTCTTTCAGCGCAGTTGTGCAATATAAAGCTGCAAAATGGAAGTGTGTCTGGAATGGGTAAAGACATTAGTTTTAAAGGGATTCTGCATAATCATTTATATGTAAACCGTAGAAATCGTGTCCTAGCATACACTTAATTTTGCTCCAGCCAAAATAATAATTACACTAACTATAAAGGGAGTTAGTTATCCATGTCCCCCCCCCCAAAAAAAAATCAACTGGAGAATTAAACAATTTCAATATCAGCCTTCCTTCACCATAGCCTAAAAGAGGTAAATATATGAGATAATAAGTAAATTATATTGTCACAGACACTTTTTAAATGGTGATATTTTTTGCTTCTTCCTTGAACTCTGAAGGTAGCCAAATCTATCAACCGATTACCAAAACCATCTTGGGCTTTGCTTCACCGCGGTCTGTACTTCTAGCATGAAGCACACACTGGTGCCAGGAGACGCCCCTAGAGCCAACCCTGTAGAGCTTGCAAAACCCTGTAGACCTTCCTTTGCAAACTGACTTGTGCTCCTGAAAAGCTTCCATCTTAAGTAGTCCTAATTTAAAAATCATGCTTCCTAGCAGAACTACGAAGTAAGAAGGAAAAGAAGTTTAAATAAGCAGTTATGGAGTGGGTGGCAGTATTAATATCACGCAACAGAATTTCTGCCATCCTAAACAGAATGTGGGGAAGAATTTGTGTGACTCCAAGTTCACTTTCTTATATCTGTTAAGAACTGTTTTAAGCTTCTCTGGAGACAGCCTAGAAAACTCTTATTAAGCAATTTCAAATACATGTTGGATGGATAAATGGTACCAGAGTAGAGGACCACTACACAAAACTACCTTGGCCAATACAACATATCAACTCTCTCTACAGGTTAGCAGTTTTTCCGAGTCACACCCCAAAGGTCTGACATACCATGAGCAATGAAGATGAGTGATGAATACATTAGTAAAACTGGCTACTTGCCTATGGATGTCCATACATGCGAGTACTCATGGTTGACTGCAAAGGTTACCGAATATGTTGCTTTTGCATAAATCATTAGTGACTAATTGCCATGCCAGACACTTCGTTTAGTCTAACAGTGAGGATTCTAGTGGACGGATTATAGTGGGACGAGTTGGTGATGGGGGTGGCCTCCGGCTAGAAAAAGAGAAAGAGACAGGGAAAGAAACAGATGTCATAGCAGAATTGTTCTTCAGAACACTGACGACGAAGAGCCATCAAGCACATGCACATGCAATTCAGGTCACCAAGAGAGGTCGCAACCTACAGTAAGCCTAGGAGTGTCATCTGTGAGTCATCCAGTCATCTGAGAGTCATCTGTGAGGTATCCTAAGTTTCAATGGAAATTGTATATTTTTCATTATGCAAATCTTTATTAAAAAGAAAGGATTGCTAATACAATACTGATACAAATATGGAATAACTTGAAAGCCGCTGTAGAACACACTGCACAGATTCGTGACAGTTGAGCACAATGGTTACAGAGAATGAGGTATGCCTACTCCAGGAACTAATGAGGTGTATTAAGTCTCAACAGTGGTTTTAAATCCTGCTTTGTCTCAGCAGGGTGCTATCAACCAACATTGCCTTTAGCAATGGCTTTCCCCAATTATTCTGCATTTTGCTTCTAACGCAGACCATCGAAAATCAAAAATCAAGGCTTGTAGAGTTATCTGCAGTGGTTATAACAAACAGGCTTGGTGTGAGCGCCCCCATAAGGTGCGTGAGCATAGTCGCACAAGATTCACCGAGGTCTGTAGTAGGATCAGCCACTATCTAGTTGGCCATGGTGTTTCTGAAAGCCATCACGTGATTAAATGTTATTGTACTTGAGAAGCACAACATTATCAAGTCATACCATTAATTCCTTGAAAAGCATTTATGTCACAAATATGTTTGTGAGCTTTCTCTGTGTGCACTATAAATACAGCTACCTTGGGGGTGGTCCTTGTGACTCCCTAATTCAGCATACGACCTAAATGAAAGTATTTTTGACCAATCTTTCCAGCTGAGATTTTTCTTTCAAAAGACCCTTTATAGAATTGTAGTCATTCTTTCTGACCTTGAAACACTAAGTTGGTCAGATCAGATGCTTCTTTTCTGGGATGAAGCAAAACCATTGGAAAAGTTGAAGAAAACAATGATGGAGTGTCTCAAAACCACACCCTGTTTCCTGGTGGCTAGAGTTGGTGCTGTCCTGTGAAGGCTTAGGTTCGTTTCTCAGCTAAGTAACACAAACAAAACCACAAGCTGTAAGATAAAATTCAAAGCCAAGGGGAAGGCAGAGCAGAAGAGCTGTTAGTGACTCAATGGTGAGGCTACTGACCACTTTAACATGAAGTCATGGAGAGAGCTCCTTTTGCCTCCTATACCCCAAGTTACTAAGAAACAACAGTACATTTCAATGTAATGCCCTATACTAGTTTTACTATTCAGTGGTGACTGGATTTTAAAAAGGATTCGTGGCAATACTTATTGGCAGAGGAACAAACGTAACTGATGCCAGTTGTTCAGTGAACAAGCTGTTCTGCAGAAAGTCTTCTCTGACCACCAGACTGTTAAGACAATTTTCCACTGAGAAAAAGTAATTTTCTTCCCATAACTACGTAAAAACAACACATCTTTTGTGAATATATTCTCTCATGTTAGAGATGACCTTCGTATTTCTTTAGCTTACACCCCAAGTCTTGAACCTGCCCCAGTTTCTCTTTTGATGGAGAGGTCAAAGGTCACACTGGTGTCATGCAGTATAGCGTGGTGTTATATGTAAGTCTGTTGTCAGTGACTTTTTGTTAATCCTTCTAGACTCTCCTCATGGAAATGGGCCTTTCTTGCCTTCCTGGTAATAGTTGCTTCGAGAACAATGTGGTCAGCCATCACAATGGATTCTGGTTAGCTTAGCTTCTTTGACTAGAAATGGGCTGTTTACTCATCTTAGTATTTCTGCAGTGCCTGATCCACTGTTTATCAAAGAGTTAGCGTCTGGCAACTAGTGAAGTGAAAAACAACCCTGAAAGTATGAAACACCTGACGGTGTTGCTATCCATTAGCTTTATCATATAAAAAGGGTGTTTATTTGTTAACCCCTGGCTGTGGCCTGCATTTGTTTTTTTCCATTTGTCTTTTAGATTTTATTTTAAAGCGTGTGTGTATGTGTGTGTGTGTGTGTGTGTGTGTGTATGTGTGTGTCTGTGTATGCACATATGAATGTAGATACCTGCATAGGTCAGAAAAAGGAGCTGGATTTCTTAGAGCTGAAGTTATACCAGTTATGAGCAACCTGCTGTGGATGTTGGGAAGTGAACCTGGGTCCTACAGAACAGCAATATGTACTCTCAGTCACTAGACTCTACCTCTAGTTCCTCCCCACCCCATTTTCTGTGTGTGTGTGTGTGTGTGTGTGTGTGTGTGTGTGTGTGTGGTGTATTTAGGATTGAGACTTGGAGGTTCTTTCTATGTTTTATTACTCAGTTCTTTAGTGCTTGGAATAGTACTAAACAATACCATCCCATCCCCAAGGAGTCTGGCAAATATGTGACAAATTGGAGGTGTAATTTTAGTAATAAGCAGTCGTGAGATGGGAGTTGATAGTCAGAACCTGAACTCGGAGGGAAACTCTACCAGGGTATAATAATATGCTGGGTTATGGGACGGATAGATGTCTGGGCAAGACTGTATACTGGGCAAGACTCAGGATACAGAAGAGCAAAGCCCATTGAAAAATGTTTTATACAAACATGATAGGTTAGACAAAGGCTTGTCATCCAGAGAGAAAGGAATACAACTGGGTTCTCCTGATCCTTTTGTTCTTGTCCTAAATGTCATGTTTTAACACTTTATTGCCTGAATTCACAACAGATTTAAAGTCCTGAATGGTGGAGAATGTGCATGTTGCTTTATTGTGTATATTCAGTATTTAGTACATTGAGATTCTGAATTTAAGTACACTGGGATTCAGGAGCAATGAACAAGTATTTGCTGAATAATAGACAACTGAGTGAGTGACTGGAAAGTGCCTAAAAAGACATCCACTGAGGATGGAGTCCAAGCTAAGTCATGCTGAGTAGGTTCCATCAGGCCACCCATATAACAATTTTGAGTTACAGGCTTATGTCTGAGACTGTACGTCCATAAAGAAAAAGGTCTTGGAGCAGAAGCTGAAATATATATCAGGTATAGCTATAATTGCTAAATTATGTGGGTTTTTTTTTATTATTATTATGGAATGCCTCCAGGCTTTGGTTTTTTCATTTATAACTCAGCCAGAGGCTGCAGCAAGGCTTATTCATATATCTGTGCATTGCTCATCAAGCCCTATTATGTGGAATGCATTGTGCCATGTGACATTAAGATGCTTGGAACCTACTCCTGAGTGGCAGGGCAAGTGACCTAAGACAAATGTGCAAGTGGTTTTTACGGTAGCACTGTATTTTAAATATGGAGCAATGTGATGAAATTCCATAATTCATCACCAGGGCATATACTCTGACAAGCTTGAAAATGTGCCGATATGGCTAACAGTAAGGGCAAAGGTGATTTTAAATACTACACACTAAAGCTTGGTAGGGGTTGCAAATGGTAGGTAGGGGAATGTAGGCCTATGCAGACCAAAAAGGACTAGAAATTAAATGAAGGCTAGAGGGGGAAAGTTCAATGGACTAGAGACTGGAAAGAAACCGGACTACTTGGATGGAAGAGCAGATTCTCATTAATCTCATCAACCTCAGACCCGGGCGGTTGGTGGGGTGAATGATGAGCAGTAGCGGGTAATGCCAGAGAGAGGACTATGGAGCTGCACATTCGTGCTAGCTGTCAAGCCTGGTACTTGTTTTATCATAACCCAGAATTTAGTATGACCTTTGGTTCATGGTGTTTTGTTTTTTTTCCAAATGACTAAATTAGTTACACCTGTTCACTTGTGTGCTCATTAAGGCTGCTGGGGCTGTATATGGAAAAACACTATTGCATAGCTATGTGGTGAATTAACAACAGAAAGAAAAAAAAATGGAAGGATAAGATACCATTTTGTTCTCTCAAAATGATTAGGACATGTTTGGGATGTGCCCAGTTTCAGATGAAAGAAATCCATATATGTGTAATATGTACGGTTAAAAAATCCCGAAGAGCCTTGACTCACTCTTTTGGAAGAAGTGAACATTGTTTTATTTCTAAAACAGTAAGAAAAATAAACTATTATTGTAAAACACTGCTTAGCAAGAAACTCAAGACAAATACTATGTTGTTCAGAATGATAGTTTTTTAATAACTCATGCTAATAATATGTTTGCCAGCTTTAACACTAAGAAGGTATTTAAGGTTTACTGTTCAAATTTATTTCATTAGTCCAGTTCCTAACTGTTCTCATTGCCAAAGACATTCACCTCACAAGACAGTTTGTTTGAGGCAAACTTATTTGTTTTGTACCAAATTTTCCTCAGTTGCTTTGTTCGGCGATGGGCTTCATTAAGTAATCCATCACATTGAAATGGAGCATCTTGCATCATTTAACATTTATTGAAACACTGTGTTGTGTGTGGGCCGTTTATGGTTATGATAGAAGAGCCATGTTTCTGCTTTCAAGTCAAAGGGAAAGATGTAAGACTTGAGTTGTGGCTTCAGGGATGGCCCATTTACAGGATTTTGGACAATGACAGCATTTGTAAGAACGCCCGCTGTTCATGCAGGGTGGGTGGCATTTGGGGCAGAAGCTGGCTTCACTGATAAGGTTGAGAGGCCACCATTTGTTCCCTTCTCTCGTGTTATTGTTTTTTTAAGAATAGAAGTCTAATTCCATCTGTTATCTGGCCTTGAGTGTTCATGATGTGAGGCCAGTCTTTAGGGAGATTGCATTGTTCATCAGCTTTGGGGTGGTGTGTGTGTGTGTGTGTGTGTGTGTGTGTGTGTGTGTGTGTGTGTG
>NW_026596057.1:8083101-8157637 GCF_907164565.1 Psammomys obesus | reverse complement strand
TGTGTGTGTGTGTGTGTGTGTGTGTGTGTGTGTGTGTGTGTGTGTGTAGGCCAGAGGTTGATGTTAGAGTCTTCCTCAATCATTCTTTACCTTATTTTAGAGACTAGGAACTCCTTGATTTAGCTAGACTGGCTGGACAGTAAGCCCCGGGGATCCTCCTGTCTCCTCTCTTCCAACACTGGAATTATGGGTAACCCCCCCACACACACACACCGTGCTTGGCTTTTTAAAAATGTGTGGGTGCTGGCTATCCAAAACAGGGTGTCATATGTGGGCTGGTAAGCATTTCACTCAGTGAGCCTTCTCCACAAGCCCCATCTCAACAACCTTCTAAACTTTCCATGGAGTAACAACCCAGCTTCCACTTTTTATTATAGAATTCCATAGCACTTGATGAGAGTAGTGTGACAATTTGGAGATCATGAACATGAGTGAATATATGTACCCCAATTCAACCCTTGAGAAAAATGGAAAGGCAGCTACAAGCTAGACCATCACTTACTTTTTTGGATATTTATTCTATAAGAGCAGTTGCAGGATGCAGTGTTTTAGATGTTGGCATCATATTTGTACTTTGTTCTTATTTTGGGAATTTTCAAAAGAAGTACTAAAAATTTAGATAGTGTTGGTTCAACTCAGAAAAATATTGTGATTCTCATGATTTTGTCCAAATGGAATATATTTCATAATTATATTATAAACAACGATAAGGGTTCTAGCTCTCTGGCATATTGTTTGCCTTTTGTGGCTTAAGGAATGTCATCAAGCTCATTGTTGTCCAATAATAGTTTGTAGTAGATGTATGGAAGTATATAAAACTTAGAGTCTATTTGAAGGGTCTAAAGATAGTATGACTCACTACATATAAGGAGTGATATATAGTTCCCCTGTAAGAATAAACCCTTTTTTTATTATATATCAACTAGGAAAATATGAATCAATTTGTGGGCCTTGAAATGAGAACATAAGGAGAAAATTGTCCACAATCTTTATTTGATGATTAAGTGTGTACTAACTTGGATAAATTCATTTCTCGAGTAGATAGAAATAAAGTGTATTTTGTAAAGTTTCTTTAGATTGTTCTAGATCTGATATAGGTTTCTCTCATAAGTATGGTGCCAATGTATTTACAGCAACACCTAAGACTACCCGTATTTTCAGTGATGATTCACTCACATTAACTTGGTTTCAGATGAAGATGTAGGAAAAGGATTTTACAACAGTGACTCAGATTTTTTCAGTAGACTGGGGGGAAGAAAAGCATATTCATATTGGTTTGTAAAACATACTGCTTGGAGGCCAGTCTCCAAAGTAAATTTTGATTAAGCATTGCAGGGCAATTCAGCTGGCATTTTTTGTTTGTTTGTTTGTTTCCCCATGCGTATACAAGATATGAAGTTAACAGAGATATGGAAATAAAGACTGTCACTTTCTGGAAGCTTTCTTGTTAGTACACAGACAGGTTAGCCATGACAACAGCAGGCAAGTGCTCAAATGGAGCTGTGCTATCTGAGTGGCAGGGACACTGGAGTCCTAGCCTAGAGAGAGAGAGAGAGAGAGAGAGAGAGAGAGAGAGACTGACTTTAGAGGGTAGAGGAAGTTGACGGCCTGGCATTCCAAGAACATAAATGCGCGTCTATAAAGAAAGCAAGCCAGGGTTAGTACTGATGTTTAGAAAATCAAGCATCACCCCCACTTTGTCATGAGTATCAAGTATCTTTGTTTTGTCCCATGTCCTGATAAAGTGATGAAACAACTTAGCTTAGAGAGTGTTCAGTTGTACAAAACCATGATGTTTACAACACCAACTGTGATAGTATTTTGTCTGTGTTGGCCTCTGTACTGTATCACTAACAGCTGGGAGGCTGAGGAGAGGAAGGGGCTAAAGAAGACTGAGAGAAGTAGACTTAAGAACAGAGTCTGAGAAAACAGGGGTAGGGCCTAGAAAGTAAGGAGGATTCCTTCTAGTGAATTCCTGCTTTCCCTTCTTCCTCTTTCTCCCTCTTCCTTAGAATCCTTCCCCTTCTCCCTTCCCTCCTCCTTTCTTTCCCCCTAGAATGAGGCTTCCCTGGGATTTTGTGCCATGGAACCCATTTCTAGTAATAGTAGAGGAACAAAAACCTTTCCTCTGATTTTCCTTCTCTTCCTTTTCTCTTCCTGGCTCTCACCTCCCTCCCACCTCAGGCTCCCAGAGAGAGAGGATCTGACTTTGCAGTCTGAAGGAAAGAAGTGAAGCTTTTGAGGAGGTGCCCAGACACAGCTATCTTAAGAGCAAGTTTCCAGTTCCAGGGTATGCAGTCCTTTGTCATTTGAAGTCAGGGGAAGGAAAAAGCAGGCACAGTGAGGACAAAGACATCAACCTTGTACCTCTGCGGAAACAGTAAAACTCCTTCCTGCTTTAGAAAAGATGAGAGAGACCCTGGGTAACTGGGAAGGTGATCAGGCCAATTCTTTTTGAAAAATTGCTTTACCGTTACAAAACAAACATGCCGAATCTGAAGATTTAGAAAAGATCAGGCTACAGCAACATTTTCCTGATGACACATGGCTGAGTCAAAAGGTCAGTACTTTTAAACGTACCAGTACTTTCCTTGCCCTTTAAGGGGAGGGGGGGGGGAATTGCCTTGTACTCATGGCTCGCTTAGCGGTAGTCTCAAAAACACTCCAGCAGGCGGAGCTCTAATATGCCTTAGAGCTCAAAGTTTAAAAACCAAAGGGGGGAAAAATTAAAGCTAACAGAAAAACAGAGAGGCATTGTGCCTTGTGAGCTGCTGTGTCAGTGCACAAATATGTGAGGAAGACCAATTAAATTCTCAGAGGCCGAGGGACCGCGTTCGGGGAGGGGGGCACGCGCAGGGTGTCCCACAGTCGCTCCTTTCCGTGAGCATGTTGTTGTGTGGGTAAGCAGGGCTGGTGCTCTCACAAAGGAGGGAGCAAAGGGGACTTCTGGGCAGGCCTAGAAGTTATTCTTTCCTCTGAAAGGATCTTATTGTTTCTAGAACAGCCTTGAACACTGGCTCAGAAACCACATTATAAAACAGAATTTTCATTGTTGCTTGAAGGAGCTACCGAAATGCCAAATGGTTAAATCCCTTACTCGGTGGCTTGTTGGGTGGTAGATTTTTTTTTCCCCCTCCTTCGAATCAGAAAAATGCTGTGTTTGTAAAAATTGGTGCTAAAATGGCAAAAAAAAAAAAAAAAAAAAAATCATAGGTCCTTTGGGCCACGTAAAGAAAGAACTAGAGCTTTCAGAAATACCAACACACACACACACACACACACCCCAATACACACACCAACGGCAGCACAAATAATTTGCTTGGAAAACAGTGAGGAGTTAGCAAAATAAGAAGTTGCCTCTGTTCTGCACGGTGTTAGGAAGGAGGTGGAATAGGGGGTGGATGTTCAACATGATCAAAACGATTTAACTCAAAGGAAAACGTCCAACTATTCCTTCTGTTCTCTTGTCTACTTGAAACCAAAGTTTTTGTTTTACGCCTTGATGGTGTGCCCACATCTAAAATTTTTATACAAGCTCGTGCAGAAACTTTTAACTAGACCAATTCAGACCAAGAGTCACTAAATAAAGCCAGTCTAGACAGAAAATGTATGGAAACCATATGTCCTTCAGGCGTCTGTCTTACAAAGACTGCCATCACCCTGGAGAAATCCTTCACAACAATATGCTCTTAGGAAAAGAGTGCTATAAGCCACAGGGAGAAGGGCTTAAGATGACGGCTGGACTTGGAGGAAACAGAGCCAAAATGTTTATAAATGTGAGGCTCTTGTTTCCATGCACATCTGTGTGTAAACAGTTTTGGAAGGATGGGCCAAGGTAGATATCATTTATATTTCCATTATTCTACAAGGATCAAAAAAAGTTTACGGTTTTGTTCTTCCAGGCTCCTACAGAATGTCAGACAGAGGGATCTCAAAGCTGCTCTGTTCTCACCCTCAGAGAGCTGTTTTGAGTAAAGCTGTACGTGGATGCGGCCAGAGAACCAGAACATTCTCTTCTGATTATTACCTCATCCCACGGGCCTGCCAAACACAGCGAGGAGGCAGGTGTCTGCCATAAGTAATGAGCAGAAGACTGTTCTATATAATGGTGTGCAGGGCTAGAGAGACAAAGGAAATCAGGGCAGGGGTAAACAGAGGAGGGAGCCTGCAAGGGGTCGGCAGTAAAGAGGGGTGGTCCAGAGCCTTGCTTTTCCAATTCAGCACTGCCCTCTGAACAACGGACCACAGCGCTGCCTTCCCTACTCTCAAGTGATTACCTTTCAAGATGCACATTAATTTAACCCAATGATATAGATTCTGCAGAGTAAAATATGCAAATTCCCGTGACAAATAAAACAGTTTTTCAGATGAAAACTGCAAACAGGCTATGGGACCATGAAGCACTTGTAAACTGCAAAGGTTCTTTGTGGCTCTCTAGACTATTTTACTGAAATCCCCTGCTCTGCAGGGGATGGGGATTTGCGAACAGCACAGTAGGGCTGGTAAATGGCGCTGGCATGGGCGCTCACCTGGAAGACTATGAATTAACAGTATGTGCCAAATAGGCTCACGGAGAAAAGCTCGAGCAAAAAATAGAACAAAAGCTGCAAGACCAAAATTAAAAAAAAAAAAAAAAATTAAGAAGCATCAATGTGCTTGTACATATTTGTGTTTTAAAAGCCAAGTACACTGGCTTTCAAGTATTAAATATTAAGATATTGACAGAGTCATTTAGAGTATTGGAAGTTTTAAGGCAACTTATTAATATCACAGTGCGGAACACTAGCCACTATACCTCCAGGGACAAACAGTTAGAGCAACATCTCATTACAGATCCCTGAACCCAACTGGAGAGCATTTCGCTATGTTAATCAAAGTCTCCTGGTGAGTTACAGGGATTTTCCTGAGCGCTATTATTTATTGGTAGTTCTAAGGTCTTAAGTTGGCTCTCAAGCCAATGGTTTGCAGAGCACAGATTTTATTTTGCTGTCAGTCCTAGATACGTGGAGGGAAATTTCTGCCATGGCTTGTCTAGTTAACGCAGACACTAATGTTTCCTTAATTTTCACCCCAAACGCCAATAATTAAGCTATTGTAGAACTTGTCTCACATGAAGGTTTATTATTTTAGTTATTAAAATGGTTTCCAACACTGTAGGGAGTGTTTTAAGAAACAGTGGATGTTTGGCTTAGTTTTTTTTTTACAGCTTTTCCTTGTGAATGCTATTGCAGTGGCAGAGAGTGGGCATGTCCTATGGTGTAGGCCATGGGACATGATACTTAAAGGAAGGTTTACTTGAAGGAAAAATTTCATTCAGTCTTAAAATTAGGTTTGAAATAAAATGAAAAATACACATGGTACAGAACGCGCCTTATATAAGTGTCCCTTGTCAAGCAAACAAGCCAAAGGATTACAAAATGCCTTAAATGTCTTTCTCCCTGGGGCAACATACTATACTATACGCCTATAATCTGAACACTTGGGAGGTGATGACAGGAAGATCGGCAAATTCAAGGCCGGAGGTGGCTATATAGTAAGTTCAGGAACAAAGTAGACTTTGCAGAACTTTGCCTCAAAAACTAAAAACAAAACCAAGTAGCCAAAAAAAAGGGGATTTCTCCCCTTTCTGTCAGAAGCGGTCTCACGCTTGATGAAATACACAACAAACAAGTACTTGCAAATGATCGCTATACTGAAGAATGCAGATGAAGGGCACATTAAATGCTGTTGCTTCACAACATCGAAAACCAAATGCCAATGGTTACATCGTAGAGGCAAAAGGGGTATTTAGTGGTAGAAAAAGACCACCTGAGGCCTAATCTTTGGATATGTTTGTGGTAGCTTGCCTACGATGATTTAGTCTTTATTTTCTTCTCTTAGTTCCTATATTAGCCTTGCCATCAAAGAAACAGGGAAAGGATGGCACTTCTTGGTGAATCTTATATTGCCCTGTACATTTATGGGGTTCTTATAAGAGCAGTGAGGTGAGGGGAGTAATTATACCTTGTCTCATTTTCTGGTGCTTAGACCATTCCCAGTGTGGGCAATTTCCTCTCTCTGAGTAGCTGAAATCAAGAGGCTCTGCACTGCTTCTGATGCTGCGACATGAGGAATTTGGCTAATTGCCACTTTGATTAAACCACTCCCCGCCCTGCCCCCCCCCCCCTCGGGGCCTGAGGATGGAATGAGTTCATGTGGTTCATGTGAACTGATTATGTTGACTGAAAAACAAGAATGGATATCTCTCAGTGCTTATGGGAATGGTTAAAAATAAGAAGTTGGAACATTCGGTATTTGTGGTTTTGCCTATCATGTGGCTCTAATGCCTGAGGAGCATCCAGATGCAAAGAATGAACCACGCCATGGCGAGGGTTCCCGAATACCTTGAGGCTTTCAACATTGCCCTGTGTTGGAGTTCTATTTTGGGCTAGAGTCGTCATGTGATCTAAACACGTAAATGCTCAAGTAATGTGGCATCTGTAAACATGCAGTGTCTCTCAGACCCAGCGCCTTCCTCTGGCACTGACAATGCTAGCCTGACTGAAAGTGTAAAATCCTTTTGGCAACAACGCTGGTGAGCCAGATGGAGTCCATTTGGCAACTAAAGGGTGTAAATATGTGTTTAGATTCAGAGGTTCCCCCAGACAATGCTTACAATATGTTGGCATGAGTAAGCTAAGGAATTTCAATGCTGGGCACTTTAAAATTCTATGTTTAAGCAGCAATAAAAGTATGAACAAGCAGGCAATGCCATCAAGCCCTGGGCTAACGGCTTCCTCCCTTCATACACTCCCTTCATACACTGCTGGAGTGAGGTGTTCCAGATACATTCACAGAGCAAGATGCTGCTCTTACTTTTTCATTTTCAGTTTCTTGTCTGGCTTGTAAAGTTTGTCTAAATCTCACTTTTAATCTCTCATAGTAGCTGATGAGTTGGAGGAAAGGAAAAAAGGCTCCGGCAGCCTATTCCTAGAGTCCGCTACTTAGATAAAAGTTCGACATGGAAAAGGTATGATTTGTACACTACGAGTCTCTGAAGCCTTTGAAAAATAGAGAATGTCTATTCTCTAAAAACTGAGAATGTCTGAATGTTGAAGGTTTCTTGAAAATTGTTCTTTTATAGTGAGGGGAATGAAAAGAGCTTGGCGATGAAACTCGAGTCCTAGCTAGCTTATGTACGTCCATAAGCCTGCACATCTCCTTACACTGAGTAATTTCCCTGTTCTCTGAGCTGACATCAACTTGTGTATAGGAACGTTAAGCAGACTCCAGCTGGTGACAGTTTGCTGCTGACTGGCCACAGGAAAAAAAGAATAATAGTCAACTGTGCATTTTCCCTGGCGGTGCCTCCTTTGCCAGACTCCTGTCTCGGCTGTCTTCCTCTATCAACCAGGTGAAACCCAGGACAAAACTGGCCACCCTGAATCGCAAAGAGACTTGTCCTGCAGGGACTGACTGAGCTTAGCAGCTTAGAGCTCCAAAGGGAACAGGGACAGAGCTATTTGTTATGTTATGTTATTTGTGTGCTTAACTGAATGCCTGTCACCACTGGGAGACTGACTGAGGCTTATGGGAGGATGAGCTGTCTCCTGTCCTGCATTTGTGTTATTTGTGTTTTGCATTAGCTAGGTCTTTTCTTAATCTCCCTTCTTGCTTTTTCTCTCCTGCAACATAGGCAATATGAGAAAGATAAAAGACACAATGAAAACAGAAAGGCAAACTGAAGTCTACTGAGACACTGCCACAAAGTTCACAAATTCCAACTTTTGGGACCCCTGGTAGGGTGTATGTGGGCCTCTGCTAAGCAGATTGGCAGTCGTCTGGACTGTGGTAGGATGGAAATGTCTGTATAAAATAGGCTCTACTTTGCTAGACTCAAGGAGGAAACCACCAAAATAATTTGACTTTCACTTAAACCATATTGAAAACAGGACCTGAAGACTGAAAACCTTTGACATTAACCATTGCTTCATTTCAGCAAAATAGCACGTTGTCATAAGAACTGAAACAGTACACTGGAATAAGAACCGTCATGCAAGGAGAATGAGCTTTTTGAGGTATATTTAATTGAGGGCCTTAAATTAAAGCGGACGTTTTCTTTAGTGAACAGTGGTTGAAATTTTAGTTTCATTAAAGTAGCATGAGTTCATCATGACAACTCATGTTGAATCTGCAGCAAATTATTAATTACATTTGGAGGTTTCAGTGCCAGTTTTGTTTTTTATAATATGTTTGCCTCATGAGATGCCTTGAATATAAGAATCTGTAAAAACAACTCAGAGTTGTTTTGCTCTTAGCAATTATAGTTTTAAATGGTAATGTGCTTTCTTTGCTTTTACTCTTAAATCTAGTTGCTAAAAATAAAAAACGGTTCCCTGAAAATTCAGAATATCTGATTATAATTTTTTTATTTTTCTTCAAGAAGGAAGGCTAGTGGGGAGAACAGAAAGCTCACAGCTGACATCACAGATCACAAGGTGATTTCATCCTTTGTGCAAATGACACTTGGCTGCTAAAAACATCGCAGCTTTGGAGGGCTGTCGAGGAGAGGGTAAGGCAGGACGTTTCCATGTGTGACCACCGGGGAAGGACACCCAGGCTAGTCACACGGGTTGCTTAATTTCCATGCACTCTGAGCCCCACGACTTCAAGGTTCGGCAGCTTCGTCCTTCACAGCACCAAACCTTGAGGTGAAGGACGCAAAGATAGAAGAATGATGGGTTTGTGGTTTATCATGACTTGAAACAGTCCTCTGTTAGCAGACTGGCTAACAGAGACAAAGACCCCAAATAAACCGAGGAGACTTTATACCCCAGTGAAAAGGATGCTGTGTTAACTGTAATTTATGACAAATAAAATGTATAAAAGAGTTGGGATTAAGGTTAGGCAATGCAGGCCATCGAGATCGGACATTTAAAACTAAATAACGATGAACACCAATTGGCCTTAACTTTTGTAATATGAGGGCATTCATCATTTTGGAAAGGGTTTACATATCTTCCCACATAGCTGGTTTGATCATCAGACTACTGAAATGTGGGCTTCCCTACGTGCCAAGTCAAGAAAACCATAGGAGACATCAGAAACTTTGGGCAAGTCTTGATGCTGCCATGGGCCTGCCCACACACTTTGGGAGTTTTGTCTTCCTTAAAGGGGCTCACAAGAACATCTCTCAAAGGACCATTCCTTGCTTTCCATTTTTCTAGGTGAGCTGAAGTAAAAAGTCCAAATGGAATGAGCCAGGGTTGACCATTTTTAAAAGAAATCACCCGAGGGAGTGAATAATGGTGGGTTAAAAAAGTTCTTCTCTAGCTCAACATTTTTAAAGTGGAAGATTGAATGATGAGGTAAATGAAGTCTGTCTTTCCTTGGCTAAAGACCCTTCCTCCCACCCTCATCCCTTTTGACCATTGCAAAACAGCTTTGTCCAAGGGAAGGGGAAGGGAGAAAACAAATAAGTAAAATAATGTCAGACTTGGCTAGTGCCAGGAAAAACACACGCTGATTCAGCTAATTTGTTCTGTTAATGTCAAAGGCTGCAATTTCCAATTATCTAATTTCAAGAAGTGGTAGCTGAAAATAGCTATGCTAACTCTGAAGTTGGTGTCTGATGAAGATTGGGATCTGCAATTAAGAGAACAAGCACTCCAAAGAGGTGGTGCTGTCTGCTTGAGGCCACCCTTCCAAATGAAGCCATGGCTGCTGTGGAGTTTTCAAACAGGGCTTGAATGGAGGTAGGAGACATGGGGCAGTCCAGATAGTCAAGCCATGGAAAAAGGGCCCAAAGATCACAGATTTTGTGTACACTTGGTTTACTAATGACAAAAGGATCCATGCTAGTGAGTCTCTCTGGATGCTCCCCAGTTTGGGTGGAATGAATTAACACAGGCATTTAGTTTGCAGTGTTTCCTGCTCTCGCACCAAAAAGCTCCAAACACAGAAACCAGAACAGCCCGAGTAGCTACTGGGCAAAGCTGAGCCAAAGATGACTCCACCACCTTGCCCGGCTTCTCCCTTTATATTTGAAGTGAAAAGAAACAGCAAAGATTCTGATTAGAAAGACAGAGCATTCAAGGTCCTTGTGTCATGCCAACGGCTTTGATGACCTTGGCATGGGGTGGAAATAAAAATGGAAGTCACTGGTTATGAAGTCACTCAAAATCTGTAGGCGTAGTGGTGCACGCCTTTAATCCCAGCACTTGGGAGGCAGAGACAGGCAGATCTCTGTGAGTTCGAGGCCAGCCTGCTCTACAAAGGGAGTCCAGCACAGTCAAGACTACACAGAGAAACCCTGTCTTGAAAAAAAGAAAAAATCAAGCAGCCCAGGCACACACTGGGATGGCTTTTACCACAACAAGTTCAGTTATCTCCTTTGTGTTATTAAAACCCAGCAGGGAATCAGAGGGCTACCTTCTGTGCTTGCCTGAGTTGTCCTGTGAGTTTCTGGTTTCAGGTTGAAAAGGGAGGAAGATCCCTTAACAAAGCAAAGAACGTGTGTGTGTGTGTGTGTGTGTGTGTGTGTGTGTGTGTGTGTTGGGGGCAGGGGAGTTAAGGAGAACAAATCACATTTTTTTCCTTGAAAAGCCAAACATTATTTTCCTGGAGATGATGTGTCAGGGATCTCGATTTTTTAGTTTTTAATAGAGAAAATGGAAGCAAATCACGGAAGGAAAAGAATATATAAACAAGTGGAACAAAAGTGTCAGTTCAGTAAGAGCTTTCTTCATTTTCTCTTTCCTTTTTCCGTTTTTTTCTTTCTTTTTTCTTTTCTTTCTTTCTTTTTTTTTTTTTTTTTTGAAATCTTAAACCTCATTTCTGGCTTGCATTTGGTAGGATTCCTGCTCTGGCTTTTATTAAAAACAGACGCTGTGTGTTCAGAATCTTCCATCTAAAGTGAGGCTTTAATAGGCGTCAGGGCCTCCAGTTCTGCTCAGGTGACTCCCTCCGCTGGGATTCCCTCCCAGCTTGCTTTGCTGGCCCTCGATCTTAAGGGCTCAGCACAAAACAACCAGCTTTCCCTCTTTCAATTCAAACTCTTTTGTTTCTGTTTTAAATTTGGGGTGGTACACAAAGCCAGATCGAGTTAAGTCTGGTTTTAACTCGAGAGCATTCTAGAAATTTTAAATAGCTCAACTGTTGTCCTACTTCCCCTGACTGGGTCTCCTCAAGCCTGGTGGCTCCCCCTCCTGCTTTGCAGTCCTCACCGCCGTGGCAATTCTGCACGCGTTACTTACTGACTCCCACCCTTCTGCCTGCGTGCAAGCTCAAAAATACCAAAGCTAACTCCACCCTGCTTAACAAATCGGTTTAGCATCCGAAAGCTGATTTTTCTGAAGAGCATTGGCAAGCTAGCTTATTGGAAACCAAGGAGAAAAGCAATGAAGCGAGCAGGCAAGACTTGCACACTCATTACGGAGCTTGGGACAGACACAGGTCCCTCAGGCTTCTTCTCAGAGCAAAACAGACAAAACAGCAGGAGTTCAAGGCTCCCTCAGGACTTTGCCTTCCCACTCTTGAGCCCCTCCCCCCCTTTTCCTCACAGCCTCCATACCATCCTGGCACAGCGGCAGACACTTTCCCAGTCAATTTGAGGTTTTCTAAAGCAATAAACTTGGTCTTGCCTGTAGCAACATTCAATGTCGAAATGTACGTTTTTGATGTGGAAAGGAAATTCTTGTGAAAACTGCCGAGCAGGGGTTGATGAGCAGAGTAGGGCTTCGCTTCCCTAAGGGACAGCTGCCATGTCTGTATTTTCAGTGGTCACAACTTGGGGGAGGATACAACTGACAGCTAGGGACTGGAGGCCAGGGCTGCCATTAATCCTCCAGTGTACAGGGGAGCCAGCCATGGCAGAAACATCAGGCTCTGAGGCTCCCTACTGCCAGCCCCTATTGGGGTGGCTGGCCCTGGGCTCTGGAGTCAGGCTGTTACAGATTAGAGCCTGGTGGGCTGGTGTTGGGCAAGCTGTTTATCTTATTGTCTATCTGTGAAATGTAAATAGTAGCCTATTCTGTTGGCTTCATGAACCTTAAATAAAGGTGGAAGTTCGAAGCCTGAGGGACAACATTTAACTTATTTTGAGAGCAAAATAAACATTACTATTAGAAATTTGGCTCCGTTTCGGGTAAGTCAGAAGTCTACTGAATTTAGAAAGATAAAGAAACTGGACTGAGTATTTACCTGATCTTTGAGTAGGACTAAAAAGATCCGGGTGACAGTACCTACCATTGATTTCTTTTGTTTTCTAGATGAGGAAACTTATTACATCTTATAGGTGAATGAGTCACCCGGGGCTTATGACTTCGAAGCCAAGTTTTTCTTGCATACCCTTTGTCTTCCAGTGTGTGTGTGTGTGTGTGTGTGGGGGGGGGGGGGTTCTCCTGTCTCTGTCCATTGTCCTTTACACGTTGAGGATCGAAATATAAGCTCCACGTGCATTGTGGGAGGGTGGACAGCACGGAGTCAGGTTTTCCTTAATGGGGCATGCGAATGTTCTAATTCTCCACATTAAAAAGTTTAGCTTTATGCATGGGATAATTTTCCTTGTCTTCAAATTTTCTGATTCTGTGGGTTAAAACTGCACAATACCTTATGTCCTTTAAAAACTTCAAAAATGACTGAATATGGACTACCTGGAGCAAGGTAAGAATACATCTTTACCTCAGTGTGTTTCACGTTCCATTACTGATTAGTTTATATTGTTGACAATTAGACCAGAAAAATCTGCTTCTGTGTGATATACAGTCCTCACGGCTACATTATAATCTGTAGATTTGAAAATAACTGCAGATTAGCTTGCTGGAGGGTACTTAGTTTACATTAAAGTTAGTAATATTGGGTTGGTAGGACGGATAAAGTTCCTTGAGCCAATGGTTTTCTAGATTCTTTGGGTAACGGAGAAGGCAAGACTTCATTTAGCTCATGCGCCTCTCATGACCTACACCCAGCTTGCCAACACGCAGCCGCAGCTCTTCACTTGCAAAGCCCTGGGTCTGACTCTACCCCCAGGATGGTAAGATGCCATTCACTGGATCCTATTTGTTTCAATTTCACGAGGGAGACGTGAGAATCTGTGCCAGCTGGTAAACGAGAGGGTTCAATGATCACACGAGATGTGTTAATGGACTTAAGGACCACGAGTGGTCTTGTGCTTACTGCCCCCAGTGCCAGCAGGAAAGCTGCGAGCATGTGTAGGAAGATGTTCGCAAAATTGCTTTTCGTTCTTTTTTTGTTTTTCCAAATAAATGTTGTCTCTTACACTCTGAGAAGAGAACCGAGGAGCTTGGGAAACTCTTGCAGCGCCGCTTGCTTACCTTGGAACACTGGGGGGCGCCCTCGTGGGCCTGGATGGAACTTGTGGAGGGGTGCCAAAGGAGTCACTGCTGTTGGGAAAAGGAGGTAACGGGCCAGGGCGGAAGGGGACTGGGGGAGCCCCGGAGTGGGGTCCTGGAGAGGGAATGGCAGGCGCTGGTCCACGGCCAGACGTGGGCCTTGTAAGGGACGTACTCAAGGTCGGCCTTCTTTGGGTGGTGGGGCTTGAAGGAGGCGACCTGAGAAAAAAGACAAAGTTTTAACTTGTTCACGCTTCCTTCTCGCTTAAATTAATCTTTTCCCGCTTTTTAAAATTTATTTTTGGCTACATAACTTAGATTCGTGTTATAAGATGCCCACGGGCATAAAAGGTGCTAAATGCTGAGACTTCAGTTTCCTTCCCACATTCTAGTTTCTGGAGACAATAGCAAACAATTGCTGGTGTTTCTATAACACAGAAGCATGTGACTATTTTCTCATGTATGAATGCATGAATGTGTGTATGTGTCATAGCCTACCCTCTCCTTTCTTTTATCTTTCCATTTGGGGACTCTCAGCACTATTTTATTCTTTGATACTCTCAAGTTTCATTCTAAGGAAGCATTTGACTCCTCCTGAACTTTTCTCCTCTTTCTCTCTGGGTCTACACTGGCTTCTTTAGAACCCGAGGGTAGACTAGCGCAGAAGAGCTCAGTGCTGCAGGACTTCGTCCCTAACCTGCGGGAATGCTGGAGCCAGGAGTCATCTACTGGAGGTGGGGCTGGGGTGGACACAGTGGCTGTGTTGATGTCACCAATGATCACAAGGGCTTCTTTCAGGGCTTGGTACATTCGGAGCACCTCATCCCGGCGCTGAGCCTGCTCGGCAGACTCTTCCATCAGAGTGTTTTGGTCCTCAGAAGAATAAAGTTGTGCTAGGAGCTCAGAGTTGATGAAGTCTTTAACCTGTGAGAAAAAATAAAATGGAAAGGAATAAACACAGACTTCGTGGACACAGCTCACAAATGTCCTCCCCGAGAAAAGGGAAACGCCATACGACTCTTCGGTTTGCCCCTGTTGTGGTGCAGAGAAGAGCTTCCTCTGTTTTCTGGCTTTCGGAAGAACAGTGGTAAAGACAACTGAAGGAAGGTCAAACCTTGCTACTGCTAGAACAGGGCTCACCAGCTCTGGGAATGCCTCATGAAGTTGTTAGAATATACTTGGCTTATACAACAGGAAGTTCCCACAAGGTAAATTGTAGTCCAACAAGTTTTCTATTCCTTGGCATTCCTAACCCTTTAGCTAGATTTTTTTTTTTTTTTTTACCAAAATAATCAAACATTATTGAGTCAAAGTTTTTTGTTTGTTTTTGGCTTGCTGTTTGTTTGTTTGAGACAGGGTTTCTCTGTGTAACCTTGGCTGTCCTGGACTCCTGCTGTAGACTAGGCTTGGCCTCAAACTCATAGCAATCTGCCTGCCTCTGCCTCCTGAGCAATGGTATTAAAGGCATGCACCACCATGCCTGGCTTGATTCAGAGTTTTCAAGGAATGGTAAAGGCAGAATTAGTAAGTATAAGCAGAGATTAGATATTGATTACAACTATATATGTTAAAAAAAAAAACTGTGGAAGTTGATTTCAAGCAAAGTAAAAGAGATTGAGTCAGAGTTGAACAGTATTTTGTAGCAGGATGAGAATAGAAGTGGCATGACACAGAATGAAAGTCCCCATGCTTCAGCAGATCTAAACATCAGCCAGCCACTTTATATGACACTAAGGAAAAAAATAAGTTATTCAATGATAACATATCCAGATATCATTGAATATTATTAATATATGTTCAAATTAAATGTGAGAAAATGAATCAATGAAATATATATGCCACGCTCCTTTAAAAGTTATATGATTTAATTCAACTCATAGTGATGAAATAAAATTAAAACAAATTTAGGGAGTTTCAGCGGCTTTTTCAAGGTCATACAGCTATAAATTCAACCTAAGGTCTTCTAATCAATGCTAATTAAATGTCCTGAAAACAGATCATGACATTTAAATGCTTAGAAAAGACAATTTACACTTCTTCATCTTTCTTTTTGTCCTCTTATCATCATGCTGGTAATCAGGGCCTTTTGCAGAAGTATACACTCTACCAGTGAGCAATACCACCAGTTTAACTTTGATAGTTTCGAACAGCTAGCAAGTATGGTAATTAATTTAAAGCAAGAAAAATAAACCAATTTGAAGTTTTCAGTCCCTCTGTTATTTGAGAAAGCTTATCTGGATTAGTTAGATCTAGATAAAATGCCAAAGCAAGAATATTTGTTTAAAATTCAGAATGATGACAGGTGCTCAGCTAGGATTCCTGGATTGGATTGGAGTTAAGACTGCTACTCGAATGAGAAGCTTCTAGAACACAGCTTCGTTTTTTAATGGAGTTTTTAAAATTGAGAACACCGGAGGTGAGCAAAAGGGCAGGGCTGCATGCAGGTTAGCATCTGTAGGTGGAGCCAATGGGTCCCATGGGCCAACGGGATGGGATGCCTTCCTATGGTCTTTTTGTTTAGTCTTGAGTATGTAGTTCACGTCACGGGAAGGAAGGCATCCAGTTTAGCTGGTGTACGATCCCCAGATGTTAGCATGAGCCACTGTGAATATAACTTCCAGTCCTGGTCCAAGACTACGGTCATAGTGGGCCAGGTTGCATGCAGCTCTGTGGTGCCATTCCAGCCTGACCTCCATAATTTCTACGGAAGTCTGGGCATTTGCAGAGACAGACCAACCAAGAGTATGTATTGGTAAGCCTTCAAGATGGGAGATAAAGACAGTTGCTGCCAAGTCTCAGATAGTGAGTTTGACCCCCCGGGTTCCACATAGTGGATAGAGGGCAAGGACTCAGGCTCTTTTCAAGTTGTCTTCTGGCAAGAGGTCTGTAGCACTGTGGGTGAACACGTACAAACCGCAGCCCAAACTGGGAAGACAGATAACTAGCCGACTGCACTACTTGCCCAGAGTGAACAAAGACTAAAGTCCAGCCTGGGGAACTGGTGGATCTTATTTCTTGAGAGGAGACAGGAGAGGGGACCCGTTTCATTTTTGTTATAAAGGCTTCAAGTATGTAAATAATTTCACTGGTAAGAACATCAGCTAAATCAGTCTTGTTATGGTAAAATCAACAGCGTTCCCTGCATACATTTTGTAAACCAAGAGTGATTCAAACACGGGAGAGATGTATTACAAGCTGTATTCAGGGGACTGTCTGGTGGATAGGGAAAGTAAATTAGGTTAGTAAGTCTAGGGCAAAATATGAGATCTCTGGTACGAATGAAATGTGTTTTAAACTTCATCCATTTGGCAGTATGACACCATGAAAGACTTTTAACAAATAAGTGAAACCGGTCATTAGGAAAATTAATCTGGTTTTAATTGGCAGAAAACTATAAGCTTAGTAGTAGACAGAGACCCAACAGGAGGTTGTTTACTATTTTTCATGGAATGATGGGAGTTTGTCTATGCCACAGTAGAATGGAAAAGATGGGTACACGTGAATAATATTACAAAGGAAAAATCATCTTGTGATGGCATGAGAGGGGCAAGAAAGAAAAGATCACTTAAAGGTGTCTCTGGTATTGATATTTGGAGAACTGAAAATCAGACGGAAAAAAAGAAAAGTCAGATTTTTCAGGAAAGGTAGAAAATTTGGCCTTAGAAATATTTCACGGTCTTTGAAGATTTATTCACTTCTAAAACACACATGCAGGTACCCATGGGGACAGAGACATTTGCACAGACCTTCCATTGTTGGGTGTGTGTGTTTATGTGTGTGTACACTTGGATACGAGGTGTAACTTAAAACTCAAAACCAGACAGTTTCTCTGGCATCAATCATCAGTTGGGTTGAGCTCTTTTGAAGCTTTACATCTTGCTGGAGTATCACTTAGGAGCTATTAAATACAATTTTAAAAGAAGATCCAAGAATGGTTCTAAAGTGGATCTGATTTAAAGCAACAGCTCAACTACAGCATAAAATAAGGAGCCCTGATAGTACCGTGAACTCACCTGCTTTCTGTTTTGCCTTCACTTGGCAAAGTTCTGAAAGAATATAAGGGTTGATAGAAGAAGGAAAGACATGTTGTTTTTGCTGTATGTGGACTAAATTGGCATTAGGTAGGCAGAGGCAGGGAACTACAGAGAGCTGGTGCAATAGTGTAGCTGTCAAGATACATGCTTAAAGACCCAGCATGGGTTAACATTGTAATTTGGATATAAGGAAAAGTTTAGGCTGTCTTCTGGCTACACTTTCAATGCTACAATTGGAGTTTGAAACAACCCCAGTTGTTAGAGGTGGGGACATTTTGTGGGGGGGAGTTTCCATATACTTCAGGGCTTTCTGAGCCATTTGTGTGTCAGCGACACAAATACTTAAATCAAGGATTCTGCAACACACGCATGCCCCAGTGGATCTCTCTTAGGTGACCACGACAGACCAATTATACTTGGACGGGAGATTTGAAGCAATATTTATGCTTTTAATTATAACACCTTATAACCTATACATCTTTGTGTGGCTCACAAAATTTCTCACACACAAAATCCCATTCCAGCTCAAACTCTGCAGGCTAAATAAACAGGCAATTACCACACCATGTCCCACTGCTCAGTGTAAAGGAATGTGAGGTCATTAAAAACGTTCCACATGTTTTCCGCCTCCTAACTTTTAACCCTTCCCTAGTCTCCTGGAGGATGTTTGGCTCTTAAACCTTCTTTGTTATGACTGAGCCATTTTAACACCTTCACCAAGAGACAGTTTGGTTGCCTGGGAGACTGTTTCCCTGAAATCTCTGTCTCTGTGTGAAACAGGGTGATGCGGCTCGTTTGTGTGTATAACATTTTCCCTAAATAATTTCATTTTGTTCTTCTGGGGGTGTCCTAGTCAGGTCATCGTCCTCCCATCTTTTTTTCTTGCCCAGTGGATTTAGTTTTGTCATTTCCCTTTTTCAAAACATAACCTCCATGGACTCAAAATGCTGAACAAAGGAGGTAAAAAAAAATACACATCCTGTAGCATCCAAAGTCCAGTGATGGGCACAATATAAGAGAGAGTGGGAGTGTTCCTTTGTTGGGGGTGAAGATGAGGAAGCACGCTGTGAATTTTTTGAGGGGCCGGAGGCTGTTTGGCTAGTACAAATGGATCACAGTTTAAATGCTAGAATAATGGTCTGGCAATAAAGACATATTTTTCACTAAACATTGAGAAGAAAACTACTCCATCTTCTTTAAGGTTGCAGGATGTTTTGAAACTATGACCCATGCTACCAGTTTTCCACCAAAGAGCAGATGACCAGGAGGGTCACTGTGGAGCCGGCAACACCATTCCAAGTGTGGAGTGCCTCCGGGTTTATGTCTTCAGTGCTGATTTTTTTTTTTTTAATAAGAATTTATAAGAACTTTTACATTTCATCTTGCATTCTGTGAGTTTGTTTGAATGTGAGACACGGTGTTTTAAGGTTGAAGACATTGAGATACTGTTTCATGTTCAAAGGAATGCTAAGTAAATCTTTGAGTCATATGAACTCTCTGGGGAGATAACCCTGCGGCTATCCTGGGTGGGAGAAGCCCTGTGGGTCACAAGGGCTGACTGAAGAGTTTTTCTCACTCCCAACCCCATGTGTTATCTGCTGCTGAGTTCAAGATAGTATCGTACTGAGAATATGACCCTTGGTACAGTTTTGACTCTGACACCCCCACTTTTGCAATCTTGGGCAAATGACAAAACTTTTGGTGCAAACAGAAAAACTATCCACCACACACGCTTTAGAATAAAGTCGGATTCCTTCATTCTGTGATGGAGTACTCCTGGTGGGCTATGAACTGTGGGGGTGACACCATTGTCACAGGCTTGCCATTGGGTTGTTATGTGTGCTAGTCTTAGAGTCCCACACACAACTTTGCTGCTCAAATTTTAACTTATGGCCGGCTGTCATGAATTCGCTGTGCCTTTGTGCTGCCGTTACCTGCTATGTTTAAGTGACGAGACAGCTGCTGTGTTTCAATAGACAAAGGCTTACAGTATGTCTGAGGCCAGGCATTTATTGCCTGGCTTTAAACTTCTTAAACAATTCCATATGGAGAGCTGAGTGGCAGAACACTTAATGTAAACTTTCAAAGGAAACTGCCCACTGAATCTCAAACTTTATGAAAAGCTGGCTGAAACATACTCCTTTTTCAGGAGGCTGGATAACCATTCCCACTTCAAGGGTGAAAGGCCATGGACCAGGAAGACAGAGAACCCATCTTCAGCATTTATTCATTCTGATGGAAAACCAGTTTACAGAATAGGTGGAATTCAAACTACTTTTGCTAGTTGTGATTCTATTACTAGTTCTCTATTTTTATCAATTCAAGTTGAATTAATACAAAGAACCCCAGCTTCTTTGTATGGTATGGGGCCATTGATTTATTAGGTCTGTTTCTTTGTGTTTAACAGGATACATGTGGGATGAACAGAAAGGCTCGGGCATTGAAATTCCATGAGAATGTGAGTACATTGTTTAAAAATGATTTCCTTCTCTATTTGAAAAAAAAATATAGATATGAAGTGTTTTCATATGTAGGTAAATGAGGCAAAATAATAATATTCAAGAAAAGTCATCATTGCAGGTATCTGAAACTCATTTCTGAGAGATGAAAAAGTTACATTTCTAGCAAAGACCGTCATCGCTTCATGAGAATGCTGCACGGCCTGATGGTTGGCTCTCTCCACACCCCTCTTAGTCTCTGCTGCAATGTCTGACCTTGGAGATCAGTTCTTAATTGCAGTCTCCTTTCCCATGACTCTTGTGTGAGGTCTCTCTCAAGATAACTGGCAGAGCTTTTCCTCCAAGAATAATAATCTATAGGTGGGCATTTCATGAAAGCAAGTAAATTCAGCAGTGAGAAGTTAGAGAAATTACAATTATGTGTGTGTATGTCTGTTTTCATTTAATTTTTGAGGTGAAAGTAGAATAGATTTGCAGTAGGATTTTTTTTTCTTCCTTTTAACTAATTTGTGTCAAGCTACTTTTCAGAGCCACAGACAGGAAGTCTGATTTCCTGTGCTGATGATTTAATATAAGGCAGAGCAAAGCGGAGTTTGAACCGAAGGCAGGACTAATGACTCTCGGTAAAACAGTGGAAAGATAAATGATCCCTAATCAGGAGAATGTTTAAATAAGCAAGTGCCTGATAAACCACAGCAAAACAACCTGAATTCATTTACACAAAGCTAAGAGAGTAATTTTCAAGACACACAGATGATTTGCTCGGCACTTTAGATTTCTCTAAATGGCTGGCAGCCACATCTGTCACATTGTGTCTGACAATTCCATGAGGACCTTTCATGTTCCCGCTGAAGTTCCAGAAATGACCAGCTTCAGCTCAGAGGGGCTAAAGTCCTGACTTCAGGTCAGATAGCTGACCACTGACCAACCACGGTGATATTTGTAGTTTCTACTTTTCCAGTTCATTGCTTACCTGCTGCGTGGACTTCAAAGCCTCATGTTTATCTTACTTGGATACACAGACATAGTCAAATATATGTTTGTTCACATGAGTGCTCAGGGCTTCTTAAAATAAAGGCATATATAACTGCAGAGGATATAGACAAGCAGATTGTCATGGAGAACTTTAGAAATAAATCTTGAAACACAGAATGACTAATAGTCCTTAAATGGCCAACCATATTAATTACTTACATTTGTCACAGTGCCTTGGCACACCCTATTCTTCTGGGACAAATCCTTAAGTCAGGTCTACTTACTGCTGCGAGTGGTTTGCATACAGAAGACCCAAACTCACTGCAGCCAAGTGGTCACATTAGATCAAAAGCTCAAGAGCCAGGTGCAGCGGCCAGCTTTCTCCTGAATTCTAGTTTAGGACTCTTTTACAGTTTTACAGTCTGATTTTTGACTTCTCACAATCCATGTTTATAACATATTTAAAACAAAAGATGTCCCTGGGGGAAATATGTATAATGTATACATATATATATATGTATATGTATATATATGTATATATGTATAGATATGTATATGTATATATATGTATATATATATATGTGCTTAGTTTCCATTTATCGAGATTCATAAGAGCCAGTTTCTCTAATAACTGCTTCTGTCATTTGTACTTAGAAAAAAAATTCAAATTGCATAGGTTGAATAAGAATATGTCCAGCCTGCTACCAACCAAAGAAGGAAAGATCCAAACAAAACAAAACAAAAACACGAATGGCTACAGTAGCAGGGTTCTGAAAAATTGGTGGTTATAGCATCCCTCCTTTAAGAAGCCAAGCGGAGATGGGCACAGTGGCTCACCCCTGGAATCCCAGCCCTTGGGAGGTTAAGTCAGGAAGGGTACCTTGAGTTCCAGATAAGCCTGAGCTATAGAGCAAAACCCTGTCTCAGAAAACCCCCCAAAAAACAATATGACTGACTTCAGTGTCAGGGAATAAGCCAAGAATTCCTTTCCTAGGTGAAAATAGCATTCCATAGTTTATAGATGATGAAAGGATTGTATTGACATATGCTGTGTAGAAAAAACATTATCCTTTGCCCTTGGTCTCAAGGTCTAGGAATATAGGCATCTGATCTCATTGTTAACGTTGCAAGTCCATGAATATGGTATTCTTTTCTCCCTTCTAGAAGAGAGCCAATTAGAAGCAACTTGATGCTGTAGCTGGAGAAAATTGGTCAACCCCTTATAAAGGCAGAGCTAGCCACCTAAGCACTAAGTGCTTCAGTTATTCAGAAGACATCACAGAGACACTCAAGGTGCTCAATTTCCAGACGTGGAAGGGTTAGAGGTTAAGAGGAGAGAGTCTATAATCACTTACATTATTGATCATAAGGTGCATTATTGTTTTTGGAATCAGGTCCCGGATGCATTTGTTGATTATCGACATGTAGGAATCTACCAGGTTGCGTATGGTCTCCACTTGCCTCTCCAGCTGTGGGTCCATGGAAAAGTTTTCTGCTTGGCCATTCTCATCATTTTCAGCCTGACAGAAAGGACACAACACGCAGATTATTTCATGTTCCCTCAGAATGAAAACGCCAGACATCAGATGATTGGTTTCCGCTCAGAACCCTGTCAGACCCTTGCACATGTTATTTGACTTGAAGCAAACACTCTGATTCTGAATGAACATCAAGACGAGTAACCAAATAAACAGTGCACCCAACCGCGTACCTCCAGAGAACGACCTAATCGTAAGCCATTTGTAAGCTGGCCAGAGGCCCAAGTCCAAAGAGATGGTGCAGATGTGAGCCTCTCTCTGGGAGGAGTCTCTAGGGATCCTATAGATTACAATAACCTTGACGTAGCTCTGCTGGGGCTGCTTGGGATCGGATCAGCCCAGACTTGGAATTCAGCCCCCCTAGGACTGGCCAGGAGTCCAAATTCAAGATCTGGAAGATACTTCATCCTTTCACGAACTTGCTGGAACGTGTTGTGTAAATTCATGCTTTCTGTCACCACTGTTAAGCACTGGCTCCATTGTGGGAAACTGGCCATTTTAACTTCCAACGTGTTATTCTTTGAATAAAGCAGAACCCTTTCATACACAAAGAATTTATTTGTGCAACATGAGAGAAGCATCTGTTTTCTATACTATACAACTTGAGTTAATTAATTTTGGCTTATCCACCCAGAGGCTGGGCTGGAATGGCATCTTCATCATTAAGACCTGACCTATTGGCTTGGCATTGGAATCAATTTAGAACAAATGGTCTCTATTTTAAGTCAGGTTGAACCATCTAAACCTCAAAACATCATACAGATATTGTTAGTGGTCTGGCTACTTTCTCATATTTGGAAAGATTTAATTATGAATGTAAAGGGGGAATAATTTATTGCTTCTAACATTGGCATGGAGTTCTTTCCTTTGGAAATGTATGTACTTTGATCTGCCAGGTTTTCAATCAACTCCAGGCCAAATGCTGTGCTAACTGACTGGATCTATAAATGACGGGCCTTTTCTTTGAATTGATACACATGTATGAAAGCCACATTTTTAGGCTACAAAATCATCAATAATAAAAAAAAAGTACAAAGAGATACATAAAGTGTCTCTTTAAAAATATTAAAATATGGTATACTCACGCTAAAAATTAGTGGTCCTTTTACATCCTGAGAATGTGGTGGCTTCATGCTTTGCTGTGGACTAACAGAATAAGGGGATATCCGGGGCAACTGAGTACAACAGCAAGGCAGAAGGCTGGGATACTCAGAATGCTAGTGATTCTGCTGCTTTTTTTCTTTTTTTTAAAGTGCTCTTGGGTCAGTGAAAGAATTAAATATGGTGTAATAGTTCTGGTCTGGTCTTCCTTCCTTCCTTGCTTCCTTCCTTCCTCCGTTTTTAACAAATTTGTGACAAACATATTTTAGATGAAAAAGTCTAAAACATTTCTGGTTAAAACCTTTTTTAAAATGCAAAACTACTACTACAACCCACCCCTCTGTCATCTGCAGAAGCCCCCTCTTTCTCCTACTCTTGCTTGTTTGTGTAGACCCCCTTCATATTTCAAACCTGCTCCACCATTACCTCTTCCAGACAAGCTTTTGCTGCCTGAAGGCCTTCCACTACTTTTTCCTCTGAACTCACTTTTGCACTTGCTGGTATTATCTACCATTCATTTAATTCTGTGCTCTCCCTCCACTAGAATCTAAGACCATATTTCTCCATTCTTAGCACAGAGCTCAATGTTATCAGAGAAGGGGGAGGGAAAAAGGACATAGTTCTTGCTACAAATGGATTTACCTACATCAATGAAACCGAAACTGCCCAAATATGCAAAACATAGAATTTTGTGGAGAAAAAAAAAATTTTTTTTTCTATGTAAAGTTATGCGAGCCTCCTCAATGATGACAGCATGATCTAGTTTGTTTCTCTGGCCTAAAAGATTTGTGGATTTCACTGTTGTATTTATCAATGGAGTGTGATGGCATTTCAATATTAACCTGCTCCCTCTCCCAGAGTCCGTTTTCAGCATTCACTGAGCTTCAGCTACTGCGATAAGCACTTTGTGTAGGAGAGCTGCTCCTCAGTGCTAAGAGGTGAGCACCAGGTTTACTGTATCCTACAGGAGCATGCAGGGCTCTGTGTGTTGAAAGCCCTTCAACTAGTGTAAGATGAGTCTGATTTCAAAAGCAGGAAATATAAAACAGTATAGTTACAGTACATCAACTTAGTTCTATATATGAAATAATAAAGAGTTTAAAAAGAAATTTCTAGGAAGATGTCATTAAAATACTGATATTCTCAAGAACTAAATGACTGAACTGAAAGAGGAAAGCTGAATCAACAAAACACATTGAACCTCCGGGAGGGTGGCGGGGAAACTATTATTTGATTTCACATAGAAACATGACACCTCACCATTCCATTCCATACTACACTTAACATTTAGCCTTTCTTTACATTTGCTTATCAAAATGTTTTTATGCTTTTTGAAACAACCATCAAAGTATCAGAATGAACAACAAACAGTGGTTTAGTGGAGAATACACCCTAGGGTGGAGCATAGGCTTAGGACTGTGTCTAAAGGGCCCCAGTACTCTGGAATAAAAGCAAGAATTGGCAAGGGGGATTGCATGTAATGGAAAAGTGTCTGCACACAAAAGGAAACAAGGGAAGCAACAGCCTACAAAATAGAATCTTGACCAACTGTACATCTGATGGGGGATTAACATCTAGATTCTATACAGAACTAGTCAAATACTAAGGTACTCCAAATCATCAAGACACTTCTAAAAAAAAAACTAGATACAAGTAGCCAATACATACACGGCAAAAACAAAACAAAGCAAAAATTCAACATCCTTAACCCTTGAGGAAGGATAAGTCAAAACCATAGTGAGATAACATATTACTCCTGTCAAAATGGCTGTTCTTAAGACCAAAACCAAAATGACAACAGTAAAGGCTGGTGATGATGACTGGAGGGCGCTTGCACACCGATGTAGGGAACAAAAATGAGCTCAGACTGTGGAAATCAGAACGGAGGTCCCTAAAACAAACTACCCTATTATTCAGCTATGCCATTCTTGGGGATAGATCCAAAAGAATGTAAGTCACTCTACCAGAGATACCTACTCGGTCGTGTTTTCTGGAGCACCTCTCACTGTAGGCAAGCTATGAGATCTGCCTTGGTGTCTCTCAACAAGTGAATATATGAAGAAAATGTGATGGACTTTTTTACTCTGCCATAAAGAATCAAATTATGTTCTTTGCAGAACATGGATGGGATTGGTGCACCCTATTTAAGTGAAATAAAACAGACCCATTAGACAACATCATGTGCTTTCTTTCATGAGAAACCTAGGTTTACACACACACACACACACAGGAGTCAGGGGAGTAGACATGGCATGATGTACCTGAACAAGATATCATTATGAACTCTGTTAATTTGCATGAACCATAATACATGAATTAAAAATAATGGGCACATTCTGAACATAAAGAGTTAAAGGCATGCCCAAATAGCCAACGAGACGATCTGAAATTCTACTTAGCTTTTGGAAATCTAGTGGACTTGTATCACATAAATCATAACGATGCTGGGACTGCGATGGACACAACAGGGAGCTCATGGGATCCAGAATGGGAATCCGGCTTGCTTGGTTCTACGTGGAAGCCATAACTGGCCTCTCTAAGGCCTGGTGAATGGGAAAGTGTTTTAGGTAGAAGTTTTTAGCAGATTACTTGCAGCAAGCAAACGGTCCTTTCTTCTACCCCCAACCTCAGCTCAGTTCCTCTTGCCTCTTTCTGGTTGGACGCTGTGCAGGAGTACGGATTTTTTTTCCTTTGTTTAAATTATAGGATTGCAATTGGATTCTTTAGAGTCAGAGGACTGGAGTGACAGCTGTTTATCATTATCCTCATCAAGGGAATGTAAAATAAAAATAGTAATTTGTCTCTGATCTTTGGAGCAAAAACAGAGTGGTCTGCAAACATTTAACCTTTTATGTGCAGGTTCGTTGATGCTGTTTACAAAATGTGAATAATACCATAGAAACTTATTTTTTTTTTCCTGAAAAACGCAATGGACAGGCTATCTCGCATGTTTTTGTCTACATAGCTCTTTGAGAAATCTAATTAGAGCAATAAAAACAACCTTATAAATATGAAGTTTATAAATTAGTCACACAGTATTTAAGAAACTGTTTTTACAAAGTTTTAACTGAAGAAATGATTACATATTTGCATATCATAAGTGCAGTGTATGGCCCTCTTTGTGGAGCCCAGCCTCTTCTGCCACATTGTGGGTCCCAGGGATCGAACTTGGGTCATCAGGTTTGGCAGCAAGCACTTTTTATCATCTGTGCCACCTTGGTGGATCCCCAATTTTTAATATAAAAGTTGCATGTTACTTTAAATAGGTGAGGGGGTAAGATATTAAAGAAGAGATAATTTTTATTAAATCTTGAAGACTCCCTTTCAGAACTCTGAGTGTGACTGGAACACCTAATTTTTACGTCTTTTTTTATTTTTCTTAGAAAAATTTCCAATTATGTTATAGGCTTAAGGGCCTCTGGAAACATCCAGAAAGTCATGTTGATCATCAACCTTTCAAAAGTGGGACAATGGACATTAAAAGTGTCCAAGCAGTAATATGTAGATAAAAATATCAAGTCCTCGGGGTTGCTGCATCTTTTCTCAGCAGTGGAGAACACAGGATAAAAACCTGCGAATCCATACACACCTTTTTCCAGGTAACCAACAGTTGCCCTCTTTAAAACACTTAATATGATTATATAGTTCAAAAAATGAGCAAAACTTATATATATATACACACACACACACATATATATGGTTGGACTTTTCCTTAGTGAACTCAGTCATTATTATGAAAACATTGTTACCATGGTAATGAAACTTCAGATTTTTCCAGCCCCACGTTATTGGAAATGTTTTCACTGAAAACTTTCCCTACTTCCAATCATTTGCCTTTAAGTTGTTAAGGGCCTGAAGGTATGCAACCACACTTGTGCAAAATGGTCTGTGGCCCGCAGTCCAGAACGCCTGGGAGGGTGGTCCAGGTGTCAGTCTGCAATGTGAGTATCAATGAATATTTGCTGTGTGGAGTGGAACTGTGAAAGGTATAAAGCGTAAAAGCAGAGGCCGACTTGTGAGCTCTGGGTCCAAGGGTGTGCTAAGGGGCTCGGGGCACAGAGGACAGGACCCAGGGTATTGATGTGGCCGGGAACATGATCTCAGAACTTGGATGAGATTTCAAACACTGTGACTGCAGAGGCATGGCCATCATTATCCCTCTAGTATTTTGCAGGAACTTAAGGAACATTGTGGTCTTTTCCTGAGGAATTTTGTTCCACAAGAGTCCTGAGACACAGCCTGAAATAGCTGGTGTCACTGTGGGGGAAAGGAAGGAAACCCATGGCATTCCTAAAACTGAGTTCTCCATGGTGAGCCCTCATCCCTGGACAAGGTAAAGAACTATGTAGATCCAGCACTTGGCACTGCATTTGCTTACCCAAGGGTCTTGACTGCAATTGAAGGTGTCTACAGATTTGAATTGTGGTTTCAGTCAAAACATCTAGCAGCAGGAGGGACATGGGACTGCAAGAAGCATTTTCCAACGCAGGAAGGAGACCCCAGCCTAACATGACTCAGTTTACCCAGCTCACTGACACTGACAGGCTGGGCCAAGCTCCAAGCTCCATCTGTTCTGCCATTGTCAATTCCATTCTTCTTAAGACTTTTCAGTTACTTTACCTGAATATTAGTTTTTATTCTCTGCATAATGTTTAATACATTTCTAGGTAACATCATAATAAACATTGTAAAATCATGTGATTAAAGTGCTAATTAAAAACCTTTGGAATTTTAAACACTTATTTAATTGAAAACAATAACAAAAAAGTAACAAATGATAATGACATGTTTTTAACTGAGAAGTGGCTTTGTGTCTTTTTCTTAACTCTTTCCAGCCCAAAGCCTCCTGAATATATTTGTTTCTGTGTCCTGCCAGCATATAAGTATATGTAACAAGGAGCTTAGATGATAGCTGAGGAGACTAATTGGAGTTGGAAGATATAAGGGTAGAGGTTTTTTGGCTCATAATGCCAATCACATGTAAAAATCAGTAATATTGTTTTTATAAGAGGTGGAAGTGGGGGTCTTGGGACAAGGTAAAAATTTTATGCAATTGATCTTGAAGTTCTCTAAGATATAACACTTATACACCCTTTAATTTACCTCAGTGGTTCATAACCTTCCCAGTGCTGCGACACTTTAATACGGTTCCTCATGTTGTGATGGCCCCAAACCATAAAATTATTTTTGTTGCTACCTCATGACTGTAATTTTGCTGCTGTTAGGAACGGTAAGGTAGCTATCTGATATGCAGGGTTTCTGATATGTTAAATGCTGTGACAAGGTCATGAGCAGCAGGGTGAGCGCTGCCGATCTGGAGAATCGCTGATCTAGCTCAAAGTCTCTGCTGCTTTATGTGACAAATAAGCTCGTAGAGATGAAAACCTCATGCCAAGGATGTTTTTATTTTAGTTCGTGTGTGTATGTGGCATAACTGCTGAGGCTAGAGTTCAAGTGGTTGTGAGCCACCTGAGTTAGATACTGGTAACCAAACTGGAGGAGCAGCAAGTGCTTTTAGCTACTGAGCCATCTTTCCAGACTCTCATGTTAAGTATTTTAAGTTGTAAATGTTTATTCTGGGACAATCTCACTCCTTATGAACTGACTTTATTTGCCATAAGTTAACAACTTTTCATGCAAACTAAATAACTGAGACCAAGTTTAATCCACGCATTAGGAATTTACCCTCGATATCTTTATCTAAAATGCATAACTTTAGGAACATTTTAAATTGTGATGCATTATGTTCTTTAACACACACACTTACTTTTTGAGACAAGATTTTGTTACAGAGCCCACGGTGCCCAGGCTGATCTTGAATTCCTAATCCTCCTGCCTCCATCTCCCAGTTATGCCACTATGCCCAGTTAGCAGACATTCTTAAACCTCATTAAGAACTGGATATTGGGGGCTATAATTTTGTGCAGTAAAAAGCCAGTCTTATTACCAAGTTTGAAGGATAGGCAAATAAAGAAAAACAATCACAAATTATAAAAGAAAGTCTGGTAAGTGATGATTGTTTAGTCCTTTAAAACATATACCTCAATTAGTAGCCAGGCATGGTGCCTTTAATTCCAGCACTCAGGGAGGCAGAGGCAGGAGGAGCTCTGTGAGTTCAAGGCCAGCCTGATCTACAAAGTGAGTCCAGGACAACAAAGGCTACAAAGAGAAACCCTGTCTCAAAAACCAAACTAAGCAAACAACAAACAAACAAAAGGCATACATGAATTAATTGCAACTTAAAGAAGTGAAAGTGGAGACAATCTGAATATTATGAAAGCAGCATGGGAGTGCTTAGTAAATGAACCATGTAGTAAAATAACACTGTAACTGTGCAATTGGATTTACTTACTGATTTTCTTATAAGGTAATAGTACTGCTTTTCCTATAAGGTAATAGGCTTTCAAAGTTCAATGTGAATGAATCACAAAGTGTTTGCATGCCAGAAAATTGATAAATGCTTTCAAAAAAGCATCAAGATGTAAAAACAACATGGAAAAATGAATCTGTCCTCTACATTAACAATGAACTCACTGAGAAAGAAATCAGGAAAATAATCCCATTCACAATAGCTTTAAAACCACATAGGAATAAACCTAACTAAGCAAGTGAATGACCTCTGTGTTGAAAAAGTTAAAACACCAAATAAAGAATTTGAATAAGATGGAGAGGCCTCTTGTACTTATGGATTGGCAGAATTGGTATTGTGAAAATGGTGATAGTACCCACAGTCTCAATGTGGTCTCCACCAAAATTCTATCATGTTCTTCATAGAAATTGAAAAGGGAAGTCTAAAATTTGTATGTTCACACAACAGACCCCAGATCCAAAATAATACTTAGTAAAAGAAACAGCGTTGACGTTATCCTCTTATCTGACATCATTATACTACAGAGTCATTGTAATAAAGCAACATGGCACAAAAATAAGACATGTAGATCAATGCAATACAATAGAATAGAGGATCCAGAATTAAACTCATTGAGCTTATAGCCACCTAGGTTTTGACAAAGATGGCACACACAGACACCTTTGAGAAAAGACAGCCTCTTCTACAAATGGTGCTGGGAAAACTGAAATTTCACTTGTAGAAAAACAAAACCAGACCCCTGTCTCTCACCTAGAATAAAAATCAATTCAAATGGATCAAAGATTTGAATGTGAGACTTAAAAATCTGAAACTGATAGAGAAAATCAATTCAAGATATAGGCATAGGCAAAAATTTTCTGAAAATATTCGTAAGTGGTTGGGAAGTCAAAGCATGAATTTACTAATGAGATTACATGAAGCTTCTACACAGAAAAGAGACAATCAAATGATGAAGAGTAAACCTATTGAATGAGTCAAAACCTCTTTGCTAGCTACATATCTGACAGGGTTTTAATAGATGGACTATCAAAATGATATAACTAGATACTAAAACCCCTGAACAATGCAACCGATAAGATGACATGGATAGACTGGTTTCAACAGATGAAGTAAAAGTGACCAAGGAGCACGAAAGGGTCCATCATCTGTAATCATCAAGAAAATGCAGTTGAAATCACACTGAAATTCCCTATAAAAAGGACTGTAAATTGAACATGCCACAGAGACCTTCTCACACATACATGTTTTTTTGCAGGACTAGTCACAACAGGCAAGACATTGACTCAGCAGATGAATGAATACAGTATATATGGTACACGCTTGACCTGACAATGCTCCCAACAAGAACCACAGACTAACAAAAACCCTAACTGCTGGTCATGAGAACCCTCCTTTGGAGTGGTTGGTCAGAGTGACCTAAATGACTCCCAAAGCAATATAGGCTTTTGTTGTCTTTGGATGTCCTCACAGAGGGGTAAGGTAAGCCCACACTGCTGAAGATATCACATACTTAGGACACAGGACTTGGGTTATTCAAGCTGGTTCTAACCTGAAAGCCTCCCTCCAAGGGTCCAGGTTCCCACAGTGCAAGCAGGAAGTATGCAGAGGGAAAAATAAGTGGTCCTAGCCAGGTGCGACACCTATGAACCACAATGACCACATGATGAGATATCCGTAAAGGTATAATTGTAGCACTCACTTGGTGGTGGTAACCGAAAGCTTTCTGAGTGGACTTAAGGCCCACTTAACAGGAAAGAAATCATGCCTGGTATTAGAAACCTAGCCACCAGCCTGGGACTAGTGAGACTGTGGATCTTAGAAGAATATCTGCTGCCACTGCTTCAGCAGATCAGAATAATCCCTTAAGTGCATTAAGTCTTAGTCTTATACTCACAAGCAAGTGTAGTTATCACCCCATATCAAAGAAGCATCACTCTACAGCAAATGGAGACTACTACTACAAAAACAAACAAACAAAACCAAAACCCCACAACTGGACAGAAAGCAAAGATCAGTGGATTGTGGGGAGCCCAGCCCTAATAAACACATGTATAGTGCAGCACCTGTAACTATGGCTACATGGAACAGTGTGGGAGAAGGGATGGAAACACACCAGGAAGTCTCCTGTGACTGCCTCTCTTAGAAAGTGCTTTATAAACAAGACCTGAGCAATGACAATATCAAAAGACATGTGGATGTGAAAGTGGGAATCTCAGAAGGCCTCAGAACTGCAGAAAAGGAATGACTACTGAGAGAAGGAAAATTAGCCTCTTCCAGGGACGAGTCTGATTGGATCATCCAATACAAAATGGTCAGTCCTGAAGTCACATATACATAAATAACAAAAATGGACAGTCCATATATATATATATATAGTGGGTATGTGTATATAACAAAAATAATAAAAAAAAAAGAGGCTATCAATTTGAGGTGGGGAACATGAGAGGGGTTGAAAGGAAAAGGTATGGGAGAGGCTAGAGGAAGAGAAGGAAGAAGTGATACTAACATTTCCATTAAAATGTATAAAATAAAATCAACTAAAATAAGAGTTAAAAAGAATGTGTCATATATGCATGATGAAGTTTTATTAGCCATAAAGAAGAATAAAGTTAAAAAAATTTGCTGGATGATATATACAATTGGAGTTCATGGTAAGCAAATTAAGGCAGACCTAGATAAATTTATCACATCTTCTCTAATTTGTAGATCGCAGATTTTATATAACACAAATTCACACACACCCATCCACACACACACCATGAAAAGAAAAGAGAGGCTGAAGGGAAAGGGGGACTATCGGGAGGAGTAAGGCAGAGAAAACAGAGTACATAGGAGCAAATATGGTCATCATACATGATATGCTTAACTGAAAATATCTTTATGAAACTCAACTATTTCTTTGAATCTATATCAATAGATCTTACTTTTTAAATAATTCTAAATACATACTTGTCAAATAAGTCGTATAAAATGGCTGAGTATCTAGCTCTCTATCTACCTACCTACCTGTCTGTCTATCCTTCCATCCCCAACCACAGTAATCATTAGAGGAATGCAAATCACTACACATTGCATCTATGTAGTAAATTATTTATAATGTTCTCTATGATGGTGTACAAATACCATGGTATTTTTTTTTAACTGAAAGAATGATTTGTCTTTTTGACTTCATACTACTACATCACTTTACTGGGATTTGGCTTGCTGTTTATTATTATTATTATTATTATTATTATTACTATTATTATTGTTACCTTTCAATGTAACCTTCAATCTTCTGTATTTAAGAAGAGTCACTAATGTTGAACAAAATATGATCCTCAGTGATAGAAACAGTGTAAATAGAATTTTCTGTTGTACTTATAAATTCTATCTTGGTATAAACCAGTTTATTGAACTTCAGATAATTATTATAGCTAATATTTGCTAATGTGTTAACCATTTTACACGCTATAGAAAAGGCACTGGGTTTCTTGGGAGATTAAAGGGGTGGGGGGACAGAGCACATGTTTTTCCATCTATTTTGGGAGCAGATTATTAACAGGGAAAAAGCAACATACTATAAGGACAGTGAGCAGAGTGTGAAAGGGGAGAGAGTTCTAGAGGAAACAGCTCTTATCAAGGAGGCAGGTGAGGCTTGATTTGGTTGCTGTGGGACATACAGATACCATGATACTGGAGTCAAGAACCTTTTTTTTTTCAGGCAAGGAATACATCCCATATGAAGTTCAAAAGGCTATACCAAACACGATATGGAAATCTAATAAGAGTCAGTGTGCCACTAGGTAAGAGGAATTCCGGGAACTTGCTTTCTCTGCTGTATTCCAAAGACACAGGACATTGTCTACTCCCAGGTAAAGTAGTCTCACCACAGCCTGTTGCTTCTGGCCCTGTTTTCTCTTCAGATCTGAATGTCCTGTTATCTGCTAGTTACTAACATCTTTCCATTGTTCAAGATCTGTCCGAAGTGACCACAGATTCTAGTAAGATGAGCTGGAATTGAGCTCTCCTTCCTATGTGCTCAGCGTATCAAATTCCTTTTGTCATTAAGAAGTTACATCAGTAACTTTCTAACAGGTCCTTTATTATTATGTTCCAATGCATTACACATAGTACTTGACTTAGTCCGTTTTCTGTTCCTAAAATTGATTACCACAGTCTGGGCCATTTATGGAGGTTTGCTTAATTCAAGGTTCCGGACGCTGGGCAGTTCAAATGCATCTACCTAGTGTCTGGTGTGTGTGTGTGTGGCTTCTTGGTACATTAGGACATGGCAGAAGTCAACTTATGATGTGGCACAGAAAGTGTAGTAGTAGCGTTCTCTAGCTGGCTACTTTCAAAGAATAAGGCCAGTAGTTCCATTAAGGGCCCCAAATATATCTAGTTTTAATTATTTTCTAAAAGCTCTACTCTTCAGTACCGCTAAGATTTAAATCTGGAGATGAAGTTTCTAACACATGAACTTTTCAGGGAGACACCTTTAACAGTGACAGTATTCAATCATATTTATGTAGAAGTAGAATTCTTCATAAAGACCTAAAGAAAAATGAGGAAAGAATGGTATGAGAATGCACAGTGGGACCAGGCATAGCAGTAAGTATATATAATCCCGTCACATGGGAGTTGAGGCAGGATAATTATAAGTTCAAGATTAGACTAAGACCCCAACTCTAAAAAAAAAAAACAGGAGCTGGGACACAGACAGGTTAGTGGAAGAGTGCTTGATGTGTGAGTCTAATGTGAAGAGGGCTGAAAAAGAATGTTCGGTGGAAGTGATTATAGGGTATCTGGCACTTTTCTTCTGTTTGGCTTCAATTCTTTCTGATTGGTGTGCCGGGCCTTCTTAGAGGGGAAGTAAGCAAGCAATGTGGTTGGAGGAGATCCTGTGTGGAGCAGGTCATAGACTAGAGGACCAAGAGATGTGTAGAAGCCAGTGGAGGTTTTGTAAACATTGGGTACCACGAATATGGAATGAGTCAGTATTCACAGGAAATATTCCTGTACTGGATTTTTTCAGTTAGGAAAGAGAAAGCAGAGAGTACAAAGACCCAACATTGTTGATGGACACAGGACCCTCCTCACCACAGTCCCTAACGAGTATTCAACAGAAGAAGAGAAGGGGAAGCGTTGTAGAAAGATGCTCCAGATAGCACTGAGACCCAGGAAGGATGGGAGCTTCCTGAGGAAGTGTCATAATGACCTGTTATAGAAATCAGGTGCTCCCCCAGCCTGCCTTTAGCTGCTCAGGGCCAGCAGCCACACCATGACCAGTTGCCAAGAGCCCTTTAGAAGGTTCCTGCTGCCACAGACTGTTCTTGCTTTGTCTCTTTTGTTCTGTCCCTGCTCTGAGATGGTGTTCCCCCCACCGTCTCTTGTGTGAGATCTTTTGCATGGTGTGATTTTTGTGGCATACTGTGGCTCTGACCCTCTGAGGCACTCTGAGCAAAAACCCTAACACCTGTCAGACCAGGACCTCGACTTGGGTGTTGGGAGAGTCACCGGGGGACGATTTTGAAGAAAGTGGGATACTTGGGCTTCATCCACAGAGGCTGTGATAACTTGTCTGGATGCAGCCTGGAGCATCTGCGGTTTTGAAAAGCGCTCCAGTTTGAGAAGGCATCTGGGAAGAGTGGAGGGCTGTACTGACGATTTTGTATAGAGTAGAATAAAAATTGCTATTTATGATCTTGAGGGAAAAAAAAACACACACACACAAAAAAGAAGGGTCTGAGTTAACCTAAAACTTAGTATCTATGTTTAAGATCCAAATGTGATCTCAGCTAATTTCCACTGAGCAGGCGTCATCATTCCCAGACAGTCAAACTTGGCATTGTGGCACTGTGGTAGGCAGATGACTGAAGAGAAAAGGGAAAGTCACCAAACTTTCGTCTAAAAAAGCAAGCTGCCTTCCTCAGAACAGGTTGTGTCGTCCCTCTGAGACCCAGTGAGGCTGAGGACAAGGGCGGAGAAGATACAGGGTTAGGGTTAGGAAACCCCACTGTGGGCCAACATCCAAGTTCAGCCCTCCCGGGAGACCTCCACGACCATGGGAGGGCTTGAGGCAGCTGTTGGATTTCAGTTGTAAAAGTTGGTCACAGCCCTGGTTTTCTTAGTAGCCATTTATGGCTCTTTTTCATAAATCTGGCTAAAATGTTTTTGAATTCCTTTACGCTTCCTGCCAGTACCACCTTTTGAAACTAATGAGTTCCGCAAGTTTATAACCTGCCGTATGAAGTAGATTTCCTTTCATTTGCCCTGAACTTACTTCACTCTGTTTTAAAAAGTACCCTCCTTGTCCTTGTGAAGAGAAAGTAAACACGACCATCGGATGAGGACAGGTTGGCTGAAGTGAGCGGGGCAGAAAAAGAGCCAGGTGTCCTGAGGAACTGCAGACCACCTTAAATCCATAGCGCAGTTAAAAAGGCAGCGGCTGGAATGCGAGGCCAAGGGGGAGCCCAGTTCCTGGGACAATGCCTCTGTTGTTCTCCCGCCCGGACCCTGCCGGGGGTCCTGCTTCCTGTTTGGGCTTTACGGCTTGAATGAAAGGGAGAGTTTAAATGTTAAGCAGATAGCAAGGAAAAAAAAAAAAAAGAGAGAGAGACAAATACCAAACGCAGAACCCACAGGAAAAATGAGACAGATTTGGATTTTTTTCTCTTTACAATTAGACATGTATTTCATATGAGAATACCTAGGACGCTGTGTTTTGAAAGGAAAAGAGAGGACTCTCCAG
Source organism: Psammomys obesus (assembly GCF_907164565.1). NCBI lineage: Eukaryota > Metazoa > Chordata > Mammalia > Rodentia > Muridae > Psammomys > Psammomys obesus. The sequence goes on along the minus strand of NW_026596057.1, from coordinate 8,121,096 downwards.
TGCTGACAGTTATTAGTAGGCCTGGAGACAGAAAATGATGTCTTTTATTTTTCGTTAAGTTTCTAGTTTTGAAATAATTTGGGGTTTATCGGGCCTTTGAGCATGCCTCCCTGGACTCCAAGTAGGGCCAAATGAGTTATTTGCTCAGAAGCATGTGGTCATTTTGGACTAGGTGGAAGGATGAAACATGAAATAAACACCTTACAAAAAGAAGGGGGCTGACCTTCATAATGTTAATATGTGTCATATTTTAAAACTATAAAATAACGTTTTTAAAACATTGATTTTTATGGGCTGAAGGGTAGACTGAAGTATCACACACACACACACACACACACACACACACACACACACACACCAGTATAAAGTTATAGGAAAGTCTTGCGCTTTAATGGCAAATAGGGCAAAGGTTATGTGCAGGAGGAATCTAGCCCCGCTAGAGCGTGCAGGACACAGGTTAGGCTATAAAACTGCTCGTTAAGATGGTTCTGTGCCCTGAAGTAGAGGCAAATACATGAGCTCAGGGAGGACAGCCACAGAAACTGTCTAGAAATATTTCCATGAAGGACTGGAAACAGTCCTCTCCCGCCATGAGCAATACACAGTTGCAGCTTATACAAACAGCTTCACTTAAAAGATGTTTACATCTTTTCCCTGCGATGGCTGGCTTTGACCGACTGCCAAGAGCTACTTAATGCTGCTCTTTTTTTTTTTTCCTTTTAATTTCTCTGAATAGTCTGGACGGGGCACACAAAGAAAGACGATGCAAACACTAGAAGTTTCTGAAGGAGCGTGAGAAGGAGTTTAGTTCCTAACCCTCCGTGCCAAATCCCACTTTAAAGCTCGTGAGTTCCGCATTGGTTTTGAACGTCAACCCATATAACAGAAAGGGAGGGGGCGGGGCGGAGAAAGGCCTCTAACAATTGACTGGGCAGTGGTTGTCCACACTTTGATATCTTTCTGAACAGAAAGTGTAGACCGAGGCATTCCAAGCTAATAATAGTAATGGCTCGCTGGCTAAAAGAATGAGAGGCCAGAGGACTTCTAAGAAGGCTAACTGCCCCACAGCGATTCAGACAGACTTGCTTACACAACGGCTGGCTGCTCTAGGGGGCCGCGAGCCAAAACCAACATCAACACCCAGCAGCGCCAGGCGCTCACAGAGGGGCTGTAGAGCCCGATGCTGATGAGGTGCATTGTGGGAGTGAATGAGGAGTCAAGACCCCCATCTCACTTTTAATGCGAATCTCGTGATGCCCCAGACTCTGTCTGAGCCTTAAGAGGGGCACCCTGCTGGACTCAGCTTGGGTCCTGTGATTAATGGGAGTGACGGGAAGGCCAGGCTCTTCTAGAAAATAAACTGGGGATGAAAGCAGTAGGCAGTGAATCATGAGCTCTGAATTCAACCCCCGGTGCTCTCTATCTGGGGTCTCTTTCGCCATTTCCGCAGTATGTGGCGGGGTTGGGTTGGGATGAGGGACCCAATGAGGATGTGAGTGTAGAAGTTGTTTTTTTATTTCAAAGAAAGAGCCACAGATGGTTCGATTCCGTTCTCACTCCCGAGACTTGTGTTATCTTATAAAGGCAGTCTGGAGCTGCTTGTGAGAAACCATGAATCAAAGTGAGAAGGGCTCCCTGCTAAAAGCAAGGCTGGATAGTGACAGGCTTCCAGCCAACAGCGCAGGCTGTTCTGGCCAGGTGTGGTCTTGCTGGCTGCTTTCTGGTGGGGGAGGGAACTGACTGAGAATCACGCAGACATTTGGCTAGAATAAAAATGCAGAGCTGTATTACACAGCTAAACCCAATCTCACATTCTGTGAGATAGCTTGGACAACACAGAACACATCTTGGCAGCCAGGCTCATCTTTTCAGAGTTTGCTACAAAAAAAACAAAAACAAAAACCAAAAAAACATTCATCCAGCTGTGAACAAACAAAACAAAAGCCTTGGCTCTTTTTTTGCCCTCTCACTGGCTCCTAAAACATTTCATTCAAAAAGAATGATTTCTTTTATGTTAATAGATTTTTAAAAATTGGTATTGTCCTTGTAGAGTGGCAGTTTATATTTTACCTCTTCCCAGTGATCCGTACATTAATCATCTTCATATTGTACATGCTGCAGTGTGGTATGCAAACTCAGCGACGCGTATCTGTACGTGGAAACTCAGTCCTTAGGAGGAAGCACGAGAGCGCTCGCTCCAGACAAGACGGTAGTCACACTTTTTTCAGAGTGGCACAGCAAGGAGGTGGGATGATCACTAGGCACCGGCCCAGGGTGTGGGACTCGGGGCAGCAACTAGCTACCAACGAAAAGGAAGGAGTTCGGGAATTTAAACTACCATAGCTGCTCACACGAGCCACTGGCTCAATGAAAGTCTGGCTCAGGGCAATGTCCCATTTTCACTTTGGAGGGTCCCTCTAGCTCTCAGTGACTGGCGCAAATGCAGAAACCAATCACCTCTGCCAGGGCTCTCTGGATGTGGGACTTAGCGTGGCCTCCTGATTCGAGTGGAGCTCTATCCACGTCCTCCCTTTAGCAGGATGGACGAGGTAGGATGCGCTAACAGGCTGAGGGGTGGGGAAAGACCACAGAAGAAAAGGAGGGCAAAGGAGGCACAAGGCACCAGCCCTCTCCCTGGGGCCCTGCTGTGGGTGGTGTTCACTGAGTTTTAAGCACACAGCTCCTGAAGAGTGTGTCTCTGCTCTGGCAGAAAGATGTGTGGGAAAGAAGACCTATGTCATGAGTCAAAATAACTTAAGTTATCCTGCTGTTTTGTGTGAGAGAGTTTTACTGAGGAGATGCAACACACACACACACACACACACACACACACACACACACACACACTCACTCACACAAGTTAACAGGATTTAAAGCCCCCCCCCATTTTTTTTTAAATTCCCGAATCCCTGGAAAGGAAATTGTTATTCCTGTGCCAAGGAACACAGCAATTTATTATTCTTCTTTTCTTTCTTTCTCCCTATGTACCCTCCCAATAAGATTAAAAGCAGTCAGGGATGTGGGCAGAAAGCTCAAGGAGGAGAGGAGGGGGAGGGAGAAAAGATGGCCTTTTAATAGCCTCTGCTGCTCTCACTCAACACAGTAGGAACCTTGTGTTTCAGTCTGTTTCCTTCCTCCTAAGCCTTGACTTGGCTGTGTGCTGAAGCCTTGCGCTGAGGTCTCTTGACAGATCTGGGAGAGGCAGTGAGTGAGTCAACAACTGGCCTTTCTGAGAAGGATGATGGAGCGGCCACAGGAAAGTGTGGTGACCTTGATTTGTAAACCAGCAAGCAAGTAAACATACATACATTTGGGGTAATTCAGTTTTCTCGATGGTCTCCAGCATGGACCCAGAGTTTCTGTGCATATTTTCAAACGTGAACTTCTTGCAGAACTCCTCCATCCCCTGGGCCAAGCTCAGGACACTGATGTCCTGATTGATTGTCGGGTGCTCAGGATCCAGTTGGTTCTGGATGTACAATCACACTTTAGTGGTGCCTGTTTAATTTGTGGCAATTCTGCAGCGTCTTTTTTTTTTTTCTTTTTTTTTTTTTTAACTACTTTTTGCACTTGGGAAGAGGACTAATCATTTGCTTTGTATAGTGGCCTCCCTGGTTGGAGTTCAGTTAGTACTAATTTCAAACTCTATAATTGTTTTTTGTTGTTGAGAGAAAAAAAAAATCACACTGTCCTGAGTGCTGTGTCAGGAGACATGTGGTTTTCATCTGTCCAACCACTACCAGGAACTTTGGCGATTTGGTTAAGATGGTGCCTCCTGAGGTTTCTCCTCCTGTAAAGTTTTTATCTTGTCCCTCTTTGAAACCTGTAAGTATCTTACGGGTCACAGGTAGAGACTGTGAATATCCCGTTTCTTTTTTTACTATCCTGTCTCTTATTCGACTTTCACCTTGTTTTAACCTCCGCCGTTAGAACTGTGATACTTTGCAAACGACAATTCTTAACTTCCGTCTCTAAGTTTATGAACTGGATTGTCCTCGGTGAGTAGGCACTTTCCCTTCTACCGTTTAATGTTCAGCTGTTTACTTATGTGGGCACTTATGCTTGCAGCTGCTGAGTTGTAACCCATGGTGATGGCGGCCTTGTTAGTGGAGTCAGCCCCCACCTCACACCATCTAGTCACTAGGAACCTCCTTCCGGTCTGTCTCCTGAATCCTTTTTCACATGCTCTCCTATAAATGTTTGAGCCCTTCCTTATTTTCTAGTACTGTGAGATAGTCCAGGCCTGTCTTGTACTCCGCAGCTCCACTCCTGGAAAGTCTCCAAGGACTGCTGGTTTCTTTTATTGGAGACTAAGATAAAATAATCTTATCTCTCTCCGTGAGTCACAGTGAGCACACAGCCCTCCCAGTGGAAAACAAAAAGATGTTAGTATACGCATACACACAGGGAAGAACAAGGACCCTGGTTTTTAAGGAAACATTTTTACAACCTGGTTCAGTACCAGTCTGGGCCTGGTGGCAAACATCTCTATTCCAAACAACCAGGAAGTAGAGGCAGGATGATTGCTGCCAGGGTGCCAGTCTAGTCTACACAGCAAGACCCAGATGCTCAAACACAAAAGCCAGAAATACCTTCAACTTCTTAGGCTCAGGGAGCATCAAGGAAGGAGGAGGTGGGAAGAATTAGAGTCCAGTGATAGAGAGAAGGGCTAAGAAAGGCCCGTCTTCCGTGCTTAACACGGCCAGTGCGATCATGAACCCACAGCAGCTACAGTTAGTTGCTGTCCTGGGCCTATATGTGGTAGTGCTGGTCAGTAGTCAGCCATGGATTGGAAGAGTGCTCGTGGGGGGGGGAGGGGTCATGGGAAAATATTGGCTATTGATGGATGCTAGGAGAGGGTGAGTCATTGGCTTTAGCTTATGTACCTGCTATTGAGCCCACCATGTTCCACAAGCATGGTCACACAGGAAGCTCTGGTTTAACTCAGTGGGTCATAAGATAAAAAGACAGAAAGGTGGGAAAAGGACTTTTTGGAGGAAGTAGAGAGTTGACAGGAGTAGGTGGGGCTAGGAGAGGGCAGGGTGTTTTCGTATGTGTTTTTTTATCTATGTGCTCTTACAGCTTTACAATTCACAAATATAATCTCTTCTGGAAAACTGTCGTGTTCTCATTTTCTTCTGATGGTTTAAATAATAATTGAAGGTACACTAGACCTTCTCTTCCTATCCTTTATGCCTCATGTACATTTCCTATATCTTTGTCTATTTATATCTTATATTGCATTTGAGTAGTTCGCTCAAGTATATTGCATGGAAGTATCATATATCTATCTATTAATCATTCATCTATCACTCACTCTTTCTCCTCTCTCTCTCTCACTCACACACTCATGGGGGATTTTATTTATTCTACCCTAGAAGAACTGCATTAACTGACATTGCTTTGATAACTTTAAATCATCCATCGCTTGGACTGCTGACACTGTAAAGCTGGTATGACTGTTCCTCCTGAAGAGAGTTACTGAACATCTATCAGTACATCATCCTACATAACCCATTTCATTTGGATTTTCTTCAGATCAAGTTCCTCTATTATCTGTTGTTCTCTTGACTCACTCTCGAGGTCCTTTTCAGTGTTGGATACATTGGATTTTGCTTTAATGTTCAGCTGGGTGACAGTGGAATTAAACCTCTGAGGTCTGACTTGAGGGTGTGCTTGTCAAGGGAACAGTGTTGCTTCTCCAAGTTCCCAGACCACTTCGAAATGTGTGTTCGCTTTAAGGCACTTTCTGAGCTTGGGTTTTGACCAACTATGTAAATGGTAAGAATCTGAAACTCATGAGATGGAACAACTGTAATGAATGAATTCTCAGGGATGTCTTCTTTCCATTCAGTCTCAGGCTGGGAACAATAACTTCCGGCATTCTCTTCATTGGTAAGCAGATATTTGTTGATCCATCATTTTCAGGAAGGTTAGCTCTGTGAAGGCCCTGGATTGCTATTTGTCAGCCCCTTCTGTTTGGAGCATTTTCCACTCTCACTGTTTTAACTCCAGGACCCCAAAGCTCTTGGGTATAAAGGGAGCAAACTCTGTCATGCCTTCAATGTTGATTTAACCTTCTGCTTTCTATATGTTCCACAGTTTCCTCATTGGGATTTCTCATCTTCCCAAGAGCTCAAAGAGGAATTTTAAAGCACACTTCTCATATTGTCCTTAGCCCAGTGGCACTCGGCCTTCCTAACTCTGAGCCCCTTTAATACAGTTCCCTGTGTTGTGGTGACCCAAACCATAAAATTATTTTTGTTACTGCTTCACAACTGTAACTTTGCTACTGGTATGAATTGTAATGTAGATATCTGTGTTTTCTGATGGTCTTAGGTGACTCCTGTGAAAGGGTCGGTCTACCCCCAAAGAGGTTACAACACACAAATTGGGAACTGCTGCCTTAGCATTTCTATCTATTCTGAAGTCTCAAAAGCTAGTCTTCAACCAACCAAACAAAACACTTGCTTACATCAAAGTCCATATGTGTTTATGAACGTGCTATAGTCTAGAGTAATAATGACTTTAAAGTTTCAATTGATGCTTATTCTTTAGCTATTCTAAATAAGAATATTCCAGCAACACAAACATGCACATACATGAATCTATGCACTGAATACTATAGTATTGCCAAAACAGTACCCTAAGATGTGCTATTGCCATAATGAGCTATTTCAATATAGCTATTCATTCTTAAAAAACACATTATAAACCATGAATAAGCAGAATCAGAAGTTGAAATAGAAAGTAATTACATCCTAACCACCATTTTCTGGCCAAATTTAATTTGGGTTCCATATACTATAGAACTTTAATTGTCTTAGTGGCCAATAATAATAGTGTATACTTTTTATATGAATATGAATCTATACTTTGTATAAGTATGGGGGATAAGGTTTTCATGTAACTTTATTAATATAAGTTGTTTTGAGATTTAGGCCAGCTTTGTCATATCATAGACTTACTGTTTGCTAAGAAGCTAAAAATAAAAACCTAGCATAATTTTTTGAAAGTCATATAAGCTGAAATGTAGATCTCTAAGAATACAGTCAGGGCTGGGCAGTGGTGGTGCTTGCCTTTAATCCCAGCACTTGTGAGGCAGAGGCAGGTGGATCTTTGTAAGGTAGAGGCCAGCCTGGTCCACAGGGTGAGTTCTAGGGCAGCCAGGGCTGCAGAGAAACTTTGTCTCGAACAACAACAGCAATAAAAATAATACAATCAGGAAAACTGGGTACTTACGTCTAACAAAATCTAATGTGAAATTCCACTGAAGTCCACGATGACATCAGTGACTACACAATATATTTTGGCAAAGGGCTCCTTTGTATCTACTTTGACTTCATTTTTCAACATTAGATTAAGAAATGAATACATCTATGAAGAAAAATCTTAGCCTTCCAAATGCTCATAATGCTTGCGCTATCATTTTCAGTCTGTGAATCTTATATGAGAGCTTTATCTGTACATGCATGACAGAACAGGGCATCAGATCTCAGTATAGATGGTTGTGAGCCACCATGTGGTTGCTGGGAACTCAACTCAGGACCTCTGGAAGAGTAGCCAGTGCTCTTAACCTCTGAGTCATCTCTCCAGCCCCCAGTCTGTGAATCTTAACTTCATTGTGAGACAGTGATACTAATGATGGCTGCTGCTGTCTCCACTTGTGTGAAAAGGAAAACAAATTTCTATTATAAATCATCAGTGCTCTGATCTACACATTTGAAGATCTGCACCAAGAGCATGCACACTTGACAGTGGTTGGAGCTGAACAGGAAGGTGTTCTCTAAGCACAGAATGAATCTAAGCTCCTTCCAGGCAGGAAGAACTGTGTGTGCCATGGAGCAGAACAGGACAGAATCTGGTGTGTGTACGGGTTGAGGAGGTGGAGGTGGCAGCTGGAAAGTTTGAGTACCGGGGTTGTGGCCTGTAGGGGAAGGCAAGCAGGAATGGACTGAGATGAAGGCTTCTTCCTGAAAAAGAGACTCAGCTTAAAGGTCTCCTCTGCTATACTGCTGAGGAAGACACTCAACATTGTTAGGGAAGTCAAATGGTCAGATCCGTACTTTGTCCTCCTGCTTTGTCTTCCTCTCCTCCCTGCTTTGTTTTCTTGTATTTCTTAAAAGGATTGATCAAGACTATAAGATCAACACTTAATTTGAGTGCCCTAAAGGATTGGTGTCATTCCAGGTTCAGATAACAGACGAACCCATGAGGCCTTGGGTCTGATGCAGAAGTGGGTCCATCAGGAGCTAGAGGCCTAGGACAGTGCCTTCCAAAGGACAGAGGCAACACTGTTCTCCTTGCCACTGTAAATGAAACTGAGTCACACAGATGAATCCACTCTATGGTCACAAGAACACAAGCTCCTCTTGGATAGAGTATTATGTGAGCTACGATTGAGTGTGTGTAGCCAAGGTGTCCAGCAGCCCTGTTTTAACATGCCTTTAACTGCTTGCATGTTTTGCAGTACCTGCTTTTGTTTTTGTTTTCTTAGAGATTATGCTGCAAACAATTGGACAGTCTTTAGTTCAGCAAAGTTCTACGCAAGCAGCTGGCACAGAGGACTGACTACTAGACACTGAAGTCCTGCTCATGGGTTGCCTCTCCATCTCTAATTACTTTGCCTGTGAGAAGAAAAACAATGATCGTGTTACAAATACAGCTTTTACTCAATTTATGATGGGTTATATCCCAATAAATTCACCATGAGTTCGAATTATGGAGGCAAACCCTCATAGAATGTGCCTAACCTACTACACATCACAGTTTCCTCTGTGTGGCTGATGGGGAGCTTGCCTGCTGCCACTGCTGGGCATCACAGGGGCATATCCTAGTGTATACTTCTAGCCTGAGAGAAGCTCCTAATCCAGAATTCCAAGTATGGTTTCTACACTTGCACCGCGGTCAAGTGGCAAAACCCAAGCGTAAGCTGGGAAGCCTCTCTCGCTAATGAAAAGCTATCTGGACTTCATTCACAGAAATGGTCTTTCCATCTTGGCGATTTCAAGTCTCCCCGGCATCACAGGCAACTTCTTGCACAAAGAATAAACTGGAACATTCTGCGAGTTCTTAACACTCACCATAAGATTGGTAGTAACAGCTTTAGGTTCAAAAGTACATCCCTATTGTTCAGCGGACTACGTGGGATAGACCCGTAAAGTCCTGTATCGCCCACACAGATGTGCTCTGAGATGTCATTTTAGACACCGGGGTAATGTATGTCAAAGCTGTGCAAAACCGCAATCCACTGGTGGATATGACACCTTTTGGCAAACTGCTGTTTGTTGTATTAGTTTCCTGTGCCTGTATGATGATCTGGGAAGCTGGGGGTTTGGAATTTGTCACTTAAAGCGCTCCCTCCTCAGCTGCCCAGCGGTGGACACATCCTGACCTCTGGTATCACATTTGGGTCAAGTCCCACACATCAGCCCACTAGGCATGCGCTCATATAGTCTTGGTAAACACATCCTGCTTCAGGAATGCAGTGTGGAGAAAGCTTCACCACACTCAACTTGTTCGGGTATTTTCTGTCCCTTTCAGTCGGGTTGAGGATGATTTTCCCTTTACCCATGGACAGAGCTGAACTCTTGAAACGTTATGGTTACATTTCTCCCTCCCCCTATGGCTTTCACTTGAAAAAAACAAAACAAAACAAAACCTTATTTTCCTGAAAGCATACATAAACTCCTGAGCTGAGACCTGACAGCTCAAGTTTCAGCCTGAAGAATGCTTGGAGCTGATGGTTTATGCTAAGGATGCTGACAGATGTTGGCCCGCCTGGCAAGGAAGTCTGGTGAGGGAGTCCCTGGTGGCAGGCCATGTGGTTGCTTTGTAAATGCAAAACAATTTTACTTTAAGAGAAACCTAGCATCCATTGTATTACATTTTAACAGATATTTGGAGAAAGCCACCAATTACTCTGAAGCACAGGCTTCAGAAATCACCAATTCCTATTTTTCATTTTCTTTGAGACACAAGAAACTGTGCTTGACTCACACCTCTCAAAGGTCAGGTAAGGGTCAGACAGACTTCCAGAATGATGAGCCTTAGAGCACAACGTGAAATGTGGGTTCTGAAAACCGTTACAGGGACGCAACGTTGGGCTTTGGAGTTACTTCTGATGGTGGGTTTTCTTTACCAATTAAGTCTGAGTCATGGGGATGGGTGAAAACACAGGTCTGACCGGCAACAACGGACCAGTTTTAAGTGCTCTGCGGGGGTCCAGTGCTTTCCTGGGAAGGTAATAATTCAAAGGATGTCAGGAGATGCAAATGCATTTTAGCTCTAAGGAGGGAGAGGTGAATGGTACCTTTGTCTCTGGGAGACTTAAGAGTTTCAGACAGGCTTCATTTTGGATAATTCTAGTCGGCCTGTCTGCATTTCTGGTGTTTCTTCAGTTGAGAACCCTAGAGTGATAGTCCTTATCTGTGCACACTAGACTGTTCCGCAGTGCTATGCTAGACTGTTAACAGCTGCTGCTCTCCAAGAATATGCATACAGAAGAGTTCCCTGCTGCTGCAAACAGAGCCTGTGAATTGTGTCTAGTATGAAAGAGAGCAAGCCCTGTGTTTACATGACTTTTTTTTTTTTTTTTTCGTTTTGGTCTTTGCGGGTATTTCTAAAAGATTATCTGGAGGTTTTACTGCATAGTTGGGCTCCTGGAAGGATTGTTTTCCTGCAAAGTGAGCTACTTCCTTCCTTCGGCTAATGATAACATACTAGGTAAGCAATCCTCTAAAGCCCAAACGCTGTAGAAACAACAATCAAGAGGCACCCAGGGCTGGTTCCAACAAGAGAAAGTTGAGCTCTCCAGAACCATTGGCACATTGAGTTATCCTCCAAGAAACACACAAATACAAATGAGCTAAAATGGAGGAGGATGAGCTATAGGAGTGGCTACAATGCTCTCACTGTGCCACAAAGCCCTGAAGGAGACTGCCCCTTGTCACCCAACAGGATGAGTTTTTTTTTTTTTTTTTTTGTTTTGTTTTTGTTTTTAAATACGACTAATTAATTAAAAAATAAAATACAGTTATGTTATAAGCTCCCTGCTTACTAGGTAGATTGGGTGAATGCAATTTGGAATTAATTACAGTCATTTTTATGTTGAGAGATCTGTACCACATTAGCATTTTACATGCATCGTGTGAGCTCACGTTGCACAATGCACACGTGCTGACTGTTTACGTGTCGTGTTTATTTTTCTGCCTCGCTCCTTTTTGACTTTAGGATGCATTGATGTATTCATTGTCTATGTACAGGAAGCTTTGCACCTTCTGTGTTGCTTACCCAGCCTTACAGCAATCCTTGCCATAATCACTGTCTCATTAGGGTTTACATAAAATGTCATATAATCCCTTTCAAAATACTCCTGAAGGCCAAGATACTCCAGTCAAACTGATCCAAATAACATATGGATTGCTGTGGTTCTCAACCTTCCAAACGCTGTGACTCTTTAATATAGTTCCTCATGCTGCAGTGACCCCTCAACCATCAAAGTATTTCATTTCTATTTCATAACTGTAATTGTGCTACTGTTATGAATTGCAATATAAATTTCTGATGTTTGGTCTCCTAAGAGGTCACAACACACAGGTTGAGAGGAGACATGGAGAACACTGTAGTAAGTGGCTAATAATTGATTACTATATTCATATCACCTAGATAGAAAGGTCAGACCAGAGTATAATTATTTTCCTATTAAGAGGAAGTAAAATGAATGATAGCCAGACCAGACCTACATCATGTCAAAGCAAGGAACCAAATAAAGATGGCTCACTTTTAAGTAGAAAGGATCAATGAATAATACCCTGATTGCAACAATTCTCTACGTTGCCAAAGGTCTAATGATAGCAGAACCAGTCACTTACTGAGGAAATCTCAGTGCCAGAGACTGAACTAAGAACTTCATTGATTCTTTTCTCAGTTAAACCTTTTAAGGACACCCCCCATCCCCCGTTATTCCAGTTTGCATGGGATGAAATTGAGACTTTAATGGAGGTTGAAATTTGTTAGGTCTATGATATACAATTAAAAACTCTCACCACTGGAAAATAGTATACTTTAAATGGACTGTAGGGGAGGTAAGGGTAGATGAGTTGGTAAAATATCCCACCCACCAGGAAAGAGGTCTAGCATGGATCTTCCTGCATATTCCTTGGATCTCTTGCCATCAAGAATGGCAGTATCAGCTGGGTGTGGTGGCACACGCCTGTAATCCCAGCACTCAGGGAGGCAGAAGCAGGTGCGTCTCTGTGAGTTCGAGGCTAGCCTGGTCTATGGTGGTCCTGGCTGTATTGCTCTAGAATTTGAATTTATCACTTAGCTGCTCTATAAAAATAGGTCAATTATTTAATCTCCCCCAGGTTTGGTCTCTGTGACCATGAAATGGAAATAAGAACTCCAACAGAGAAATATTGGTATTTGGAATATATATATGGAACTTCCAACAGAGAAGAAGGTTTTTGAAGTGCCAGTACTATTACCTGGCCTATACTGAGAAAATTACCAAATGTGAGTTGCCTGTTTCTTCTGTACCTAAATATGTCTTGGCAGATTTTTCATATGTTAAACAGATTGTGGTTAACTTTCCATTCAGCTTTTCAGGTTTGGCTATTTTTCAGACTTGCATTCACTTCTGTGCACAAATGACTCTGTACCTGGATATATGATAAAATGTTGGTGGAATTAAGAGTGCAGGCATAGAAATAAGACAATACGTGGATTTGGGTATTGGCTCTCTTTATGCACTAAATGACTCCACACAATTCAAAAGATCAACAACAGCTCAGCTGTATTCCTTGTAAGTGGCTGTGGTGATTTGAATCAGGAAGATTTCCCACAGGCTCATTTAGGCTCGTGTGTCTGGACACTCATTCTCTGGTTGTGCATGCTATTCTGGGAGTTGCAGAGCCTTTAGAGTGTGGAGCCTGGCTGAAAGAAGTACATCACTAGAGTCTGGGTTTGAGAGTTTTTAGACTCACTCCACTTCCAGTTGGCATTCTCTCTTTGTGTGTGTAGTTGAGACGTGACGGTCCCGCTCTCTGCTCCTTGCCAACATGCCTCCTTGTTGCCATGTTGTCTGTGCCATTATGGACTCTTAGACTTAAGAGTGTAAGTGGCTTTCGGTCACAGCATTTAATCACAGCAACAGGAAAGTGAGTAAACTTTTTTTAAGTGGCCTATTTTTCTGGATTCTTTTGATATTCCTTTTCTTTGGTGTTTTGTACCTATGCTGTGCCTCGGTTGCTGATGACATGCTGCTGCTGCTGCTGCTGCTGCTGCTAACTGGAAGTTGCTGAGTTTCATGGTTACATCAATTGGAGAATTTAGAGAAATTCTCAATATCTCCCTTTCCCCCCCCCTCTTTTAGCTCCTACAATGCAGAATTAGACAAAATTTTTAGTTTGTAGTACTTTATCATCTCTGCAAGATGAATGGGTCATTTTTATTTATTAATACTTTAATTAGTTAATTTCATAATATGATCAGTGCATATGAATTTATTACTCAAAATAAAGCCTAGGGCTTTACAAAACAACCTGATCTCTTACATGGTACGATCCAAAAACTAATTTCCCTACCTCTCTCACCTGATATAACTATCAATGGGAACAATCATCATTCCTTCATTTTCTGAACAGTTTTATTGTATATCTATATAGTCTGAAATGACTTTTATTTCATAGTAAAGATATCTATATTTTTATACTTATCTTGATAAATCACTTACAGTGTTGGATGTACTGGAGTCTCTTGATAATTCAAAGTACTATTGGATGTACAGTTGGGACACTGTAGAAAACACTACAGTGCAAATGCATATAATTTATTCATTCCATAAGGGCAAGTTAGGTGCTGTTGCTAGATTTTCACTGTTATGACAACCATCTAGGAAAACTCTCTTGCTCTTCCCAGAACACTATCTTCCACATTCTGCCTCATCTCCTAAACTCTGATTAAATATGTACTAGACCTCAGGCTGCTCCATGATCTCAATGTATCTTATCCTGGGTTTTATTCTGATTGGTGCTTTCTATGTGCATTAATTCATTTAACCACAGCATTCCACTTTATTAATTTTAAGTGATTTTAAAAAAATGTATTATTGTTCCCTGACCACTGTGTGTGTGTGTGTGTGTGTGTGTGTGTGTGTGTGTGTGTGTTGTGCCATAATGCATATGTGGGAGTCAGAGGACAACTTTATGGAGTCAATTTCTTTTTCTACTTTCATATGTGTTCCAGGAATCAAACTCAGGTCTCCTGGCTTTTGTGCCAAACTTTTACCTCCTGAGCCATCTCACTGACTCCAGTTTACTAATTCTTTATTCAGCTATGTTTAACTGACTTCCCTGGCTCCCCAGATGGGATATTTCCCTTCTGCCACTGGACTTCATTTCTAGAAGTTACAGTTGCCCACATCTCTCTGTTCTTCATTGCTTCCTTATTTCTCTCTATTAAATGTTTTAATTTTATTCTTGCGAGTCATATCTCTACTATCTTTAGAGGGCTGATTTCACATACTTCTCACATTTTCAATTGTGAGGTATTTTCTTTTAAAACACTAGAAGAGAAAAGGCCTAGATTTATATATTGCAGATTTATATTGCTCCTGCTGGTTTTTCTGGAGTTACAACAAACCCAAGAGAATTGAAATTTTTTCCCCACTGGGTTTCATATAGACCCGACTGGCCTCTAACGTGCTACATAGCTGGGGCTGGCCTTGAACTTCTGATCCTTCTACTTCTACCTCATAAGTGCTGAGATTACAAGCATGTGCCACCATGCCCAGTTTGTGCACGAGGTTCTTAACTCACATACTACATGAATCAGACCTTAAGCTCAATTTTGGGCCTATAGGCAGCCACCTTTATTTCCCTTGCCGTGGTCAACACAAGATAGCTCTCTCGCTGTGTCATTGTGGATGCTGTGTTTGTTTCTAACACATTCTTTGGCCAAGGTGTAGCTTGTTTGCAAGGAGTAGCTCTGGCAATCTTGGCAGCATGGGAAGTAGCCTAAAATTTATACCTATTTCTTGGGATTCTTTTTAGCTAACATGATAGAGGCTACTTCATTCAACATTTTAACTTAATTGTAGGTGACAATCTATCAGGGTATCTGGACTGCCATTCTGTTGAAAAGAAAAGCCCTATCTGTCCTCATTTTAAACTTACTCTTGATTCTTTCAGCTACTTAATTTTCAGTCCTTTGCTTACTCTTGACAAAATGTAAAGGTGACTGCAGTTTTTTATTTGCTCCAGTGTCTTTGTAGTCCTTAGGTTAAAAATCCTTTTGACAGGAACATATAAGACCCAGTAAGGCTTTTCTCTAAATTCTTACCCTAAAGTCACCTCCACACATCTTCACAGATGTCACACAATTACAGCCATTTCTCTCAGTTTCCCTCATGCACTAGTTCAGCTGAATTATCACTCAGGCTGGTGCTGTGCTTGGTGTCTGATATTTCCCTTTTCATGAGCTGATCTCCTGATTATGTTTACTCTTCAAAATCATCTTAAAATCCTTTACAAAGCATTTTCTAGACCTCAACTTCATATGGAAAACACAATTAGGCACTTCTAAGTGCCTATTCCTAAGACATTTCCTCCATGCATTATTTGCAGAATAAAACACACTACTGAGTAAACAGAAGGTGCTAACAAATGTCTGTGAATTAGGTGAATCAAATTGTACAACTGTACTTAAAAAAGTTTAGTAAATTTGGGAGCAAGGACTGTGACTCGGTTAGGAAAGTCTTGCACAGCATGATGACCTAAATTCCACTTCCAGCATTCATGTACAAAGGGTGTATACACTGGTGTGTGCCTATAATTCCAGCAATGGGGAGTAGAGGCAGGAGGATTCCCAAAGCTCACAGGCCTGATTGCCTAGCAGAATTTAAGAGCTTTAAGTTCAGTGAGAGAACTTGTCTGATAAGGTGGAGAGTGACTGAGGAAGATATCAAACATTGATTTCTGGAACACACACACACACACACACACACACACACACACACACACACACACACACACACAGTATAGACTTCTCATGGTAAATTTCTGCAATATTAAAATCTTCAGCCATTCATATTTTGAAGCAATTCTAGTCTATTCAGTCTGAGCTGAGCCTCATCATAAAAACGCAGAGAAAAGGAAACAAATTGCATAGATTCCACTTGGCAAATCCAGGGCCTACAGATCTGCCTGTGGTTCAGCCTCTGGCGCCATCAGTTGGGCTTGGAATCAAAAGCCGTGGAAGCTGGTAATTAGTGAGGACTCTAGACCACTCAGTTGGCAGCAGCAGGCTTCTTATAGCCACTGGGAAAGTGGGTTCAGATTTGCTGTCTAAAACAGTGCTACCTCAGAATGGATGCTTGCAATTAGAGAGCCTTTTTCATGGAGGGAAAACTGTAATTAATATGAATATTGAGACATCCGTCAAGGTGTTAGCATTTAAGTTGCTGAGTCTGGCTACTCCCGGAGACTATCCTTGTAGCCCCTCTTTAGTGAGATGAGAATAGAGAGCATCTTCTCCCCCACATAAGCATTGCAATCACCACTGATTCCTGGCCCCCCCAAAAAAGCATACAATTTTCCTCCCATTAATTCCAACAGAAATTAAACCAACGAGATATATTTTGCCAGGGCAATGAAAATGTAATGGTGTAAGTCACATTCAGACGATGGAGTTCTTTGGATCTCACCTGGCCAGACTGCTCATTTCTTCGACTTAAATATATAATGGAAAGAAACTGGCTACACCCAAGCTGCGTGATTTGGCTTCAGATGTGATCACTGATAGAAGAAGCGAAGAAGCTTAAAAAGAAGGCAAGATGAGATGGTTGTGTTCCAAACTGACCAGCTGCAGGAAAGTTTATATTTAAACACACATACACACACATGCGCACGCGCGCACACACACACACACACGCACACACACACGGTGAGTGATTCACAGGGAAAGAATTCTTAAGCTTTTTTTTTTTTTCAAAGAAATTCGGTAAATAAAATAGAGATGGTGTTGTCTGTTTCTCTTGGCTGTTCAGATCACATAATCAAACTCTGTGTGTGTGTGTGTGTGTGTGTGTGTGTGTGTGTGTGTGTGTGTGTGCGTGTGTGTGCACGCGCACATGTGCATGAGAGTACAACTATTCTCCCTGGGAAATCCCCAAACAGTAAGAACCACTGTGGCTTCTTTACATTTTTTTTTGCAGAATATTTTGTGTCTTGGACTTGCATATGAAAAAAAAATTTGGAAGAAATGTGAAAAGCAGCCTGCTTCCTGCTGGAGCGCTGAGGGTTTTCTCCCAGTTGCTTCTATGATTCACGCTGCACTCCATTTCTCTGAAAGTCAAAGCCACATATTAAAAGCAATGCTGGCTGGAGTTAATTCTTCCTGCTCTGTCCCTGGGAGAACCAACAGCTTTCAGTGTGTTCCACACAACACACAAGAGGAGTGAATGAAAAGTCTCCGGCTGCATCGGTTTACTGGAATATGGTGTAAATCATCCACTTTAAAGGATATCTGGAGCCCTGTGCTGTTTTAAATGTGGGGCTGAACTGACATAATCTATAATGACTTCAGTTCTGCTCTTTTTAATTAGCAAAAGCTTTTGGAATTCTGTTGTTTTTGGTCTCTAAGAACATCGTGCAGTTAAAAAAAAAAAAGGCTGAGCATAATAAAAATCTCCTCTGACTGATTAAAGAAAGCCTTGTTTTCAGGGAAGAGGAATAGGCAGACTTCCCTATTCCCCAGCCCTTGCCTAGAATGCTTTGTTCAGGTACCAGGCGGGTGTCTAACCAGTGTGTCTTTAGATTACTTTATGTTAATTAAAAGTATGGTTAGTCCCAGAGGTGAAAGTCTGCATCTGTATGCAGCTTCAAAGGCTGCCCAGATTACTGGCTACCCTCCCTTACCATGGGCAGGATTGATCTGTGATAAAACTGGCCACTTTAAACCAAATTTATTACCATAGAGGGCTGGAGTTTTTTTTCTCTCAATGGATAAATTGAATTTATAGGCTTATTTAAGAATTATCCACTTTTAGATATCCTCTCCTCCCCCAAAATTAAGATAGGAATAAAAAAGAGAGAAGAAATTTAACAGGACATAAAGGATCTGACTTCTATCAGAAACACTGCTTTCTAGATTACTAAGCAGTGAGAGATAAAATAAGACACACCGCGCTTCTGTAACATGCTTGGGTTTACTCCAGATTGTCTGTGTGCATGTGCAGGCTGGGGTGCACATGTGGGGGGTCAGAGGACGGCTTTCAGGAGTCAGTTCCTTTCTTCCTCTGTGTGTGCTGGAACCAAGCTTAGATCCCCAGCCTTACTGCCTTTACCCTCTGAGCTGTCTTCTGGCTCCACATTTATATTTTAAACTAGAGAAATGTTTCAGTGTGCCCATTACCCAAGAGGAAACCATCCCAGAATCAACCACAAATGAATAACAGAATTTATTCCCCACTTTGTGTTATTTGTTTGTAGATTCATAGTAGGTTCTTGCTGTTTTTTGGATAAGGGTTCCCCAAAAGTCCCTGTGCAAAGGTCTGGTCTCTGGGCCAGGGGTTCTATGAACCTTTAAGAGACAGGGTCCTTAAGGCACTGGAGGTAGGACCCTTGAAGGGGATTCCCTTCTCTACCCCTCAGCTCACCTCCCTTTCCTTTCCTTTTCCTCTCTCCTTTCCTTTTTCCCTCCTTCCCTCCCTCCCTGCCTCCCTCCCTCCCTTCCTCTGTCCCTCCCCTCATAAGAATATTCTCTCTGTGTTCCCACCGTTATTTTCTGCTGACCCAATCAGAGGCCAAACCTTGGCTCAAATCTTGGATTTCAACCTATAAACTGTGAGCTAACTAGTAAGCTTTACCTCTTTATAAGTTAATTGCCTCAGGTACTTCACTATGCTGACACACAGGACGCTGTCTGTACAATACTCCATGTCTGATGGTGGAGTATTTTCAGCATGAACAGCCAGAGTGCAATCAGCAGGACAGCTCAGCAAGACTTGGGCAGGGGACCAGTCAGGGAGACAGAAACAAACAACAAAGGTGACAAAGCAGTTCTTCCCACAGGAGGAGAAGCTATCAACCCACAAAGACAATCCAGTCCTTAAAGGACATGCTCCAAGGCCTTCTGTGGATGTCTGAAACCACAGGCAGTGTCAAATCCCATCTATGTGATCTCCAATACATGCGCATTTGTGACAGATGAATTTATACCAGATACAGTAAGAGGTTAATAGGAACTAGTGATAAAAATTACAACAATATTGTACAGTAAAATTATTTATAAAAGTTATTTCCTATTTTTAGACTTTTTTCCCCTGTAAACTTTTGGACCATACTTGACATAGGTAGCTGAAGTTGTAGGATGTGAGACTGGAAAGAGGTTTGAGAAAGACTATACAGACGTGTGAGCACGCATCTGCTTCTGTCATAAACTTAATTCCGGGGAAGTATTTAATTCAGAACATGGGGAGGAGGCACATTCTTTTCATTTGCATTATTATAGTTCTTCAAATTCTCCTTGGCTCAGGGTTTTACCCACCTCTCTTTTGAACTAACACAACTATCCTGGCTCCCATTAAGTTCCTTCTTCATTTGGTTGCTAGATGAACAATCTCAAAAAACTGCTCTGACCTCTCCTGGCTCCTTGGTGCCACCAAATGAGCTACCCTATCTTTGCTGACTTGGTAATATGTGTTCATACCTGTTTCAATAGGTTCCATTGCTGGGGTACCTGCCCCAACCCCTGAGCATCGAGTATTTCTCCTTCATGAGCTACTAAAACCCAAACACATTTCTTAATATTTTTTCTTCTAAGTTTGTTGATAGCCCCTTAAAGAACAAAAACCACCAACTTGGCAATCACTGTATTCTTACATACAGTAGGAACTCAATAAAAACTTGTCTGACTGAACTGATGAGGTCAGACAAGCAAACAAGCAATAAATGAATCAAACAGGGCAATCAGAAATGATGCAGGGTATAAGACCAGTTTCTGGACTTTCATCTTCACCTGTCAGAGATTGAGGAGGTTACCTGGCAGTACTCAGGAAGCATTTTGGATCCTTCACGTAGGGAAAGGTTCAGGAATCTGTTGACCTACAGTTCAGCTGAGCACCAAGTGTTTGCTGAATGACTGAGTGCTTCGGTCTCTAATCACAGAATAGAAAAATCTAAATCAAAAGACACCATTCTGACTAAGATGTTCTCTTAGGGCATCATACCATTGAGTCCCAGGCAGGTGACCAATTGTTGGATGCTGGTGTAAGAAGACATGAGTTTTCTAAAGCAATCTAAACTGACATAAATCTCCTAATAGGCAGGCAAAGAGAAATAAGTAGAGATAGGCAAGGTGGTTTGGATAAAAATGTTAAATAAGAGCATGCTTACTGAATCCCCCTTTGCCAAGAGCAGCAAAAGCAAAGGTGACTTTCAGAAGTCCAACTGGAAGCCTAGATAGACATAGACTCTGACACAGATCCAAAGTTGACAGAGGGACACTTCGAAAAGGAATGACTTAGAATATCAATCACTGCCAACAATTTCACAGAGTTTGCCCTCAACTCGCCCTAAGATTTTATTTATCCCTAAAAAATTTATCCCTAAAAAATTATTTTCTATTTAGTAAAAACAAAAGACAATGAACAGAATGGCCATACTTGGCATGAAAGAAAACTATGGAAATTGCCAATGACAAAAATGGGAAGGTACCTTCTTAAACAGGGTAATGTTGTTCCATACAATAATTATAAAATTTGTAAGTGTGTTGGAAGAAAGAAAACCAAGACTATTCACCTGCATAAATTAACTTTCTGCTTATTTACACATATCAAGAGCAGATACAGTTCATTCTACTTTTAAAACCACAATAAAGTATTCGCTATACACTGGAGGCTCATCTGAAAAATTCCACGTGAGTGTTCAGAGTCTGGCTTAGAACAAAAGTACAAAGAGTTATGGTAACACCTTCTCTGAAAAAAGCAAGCAAACAAACAAACAAAAAACACCAAAAACAAATATACAGAAAGGGTGAGCTGATATGAGCTCTTGGGGCAGAGCTGGTGGGCTGAGATGCTCTAACCCTGTGCCATGAGAAAATATATTAGACCTCTCTAGAACATCCTTTTAGTTCGGGGACTGCCAACTGTCATTTTTAATGAGGAAACTGAATGGCTCTCCACTATCTGTCCCAGCTGTGAACAAAGCCCATTCACAGGCTACCGAGCTACCAGCATGATGATCAGCTGTTGCTCACAGCTGGCAGGGACTTGGGAGGGACAAAATTCAAACACTGGATTTCTGGTTAGTTGGACTTCATACAGTTCTTACCATCATATCATTTACTGGGAGCAGTAAAACAAAATATAAAAAGGTTTAGACCCAAGTGGTCTTGAAACCTTCCTCTCTGGGGCAGAAGGCGATTCACAACGACTTTTGAAACCTACCTTCTGGCTGCTGTTAGTATTTAAAGCAGCCGTGTCATAGTTTGCCTTTTACTGCTGTGATAAATACCATGACTGAAAGCAACTTCTCGAGGAAAGGCTTTATTTGGCTTACACATCTGTAGCACAGTCCATTGTTGAGGAACGTCAGGGTAGGAACTCAACAGGAAGAGGCAGGAACCATAGGGGAAAGCTGCTTACTAGCTTGTTCACCATGGCTTGCTCGGCTTGCTTTCCTACAGAACCCAGGACCACCTGTCCGATCTACTCACAGTGGGCCAGGCATTCCCACATTAATAGTTAATGATAATTTAATAAAAAGATCCACAGTTGTACAGTCTAGTCTGATGAAAGTAACTCATTAATTGAGTGTTCCTCTTCTAGGTTACTCCAAAAACTAGCCAGCACAAGTAGTAAGAAAATTATAATACACTTTTTTTTTTGGTGTGCATTATATGTGTGTATGTGTGTGTTCATATGTGAGTAGGGACACATGTGTGCCACAATGTATCTATGTGGGTCAGAAGACATCTTTGGGTGCTGGTCCTTACCTTTTACACCATATTGTTTGGTTTTATGTGTGATCCACAGGCCAATATTCTCCTCTCTTTGCCTCCTGTCTCCTGGTAGGGGTATATTGGAAACACACACACATACGACTGCATTTAGCTTTATGTAGTTCCTAGGGATTTGACTTCTTGTCATCAGGTTTGGGGATGGGTCAATAGGGTATTTAAGAACACTGTGCCAAGGGAGGACTGAGGCACAGAAGCCAGAGCATGAGCCATCCTGGATGGGAGAGACAAGCCATTACTCGGTAATAGAAAGGCCAGCTGGTGTCCATCATGAGCTCTGGGTAGACAGTGCATTTGGAAACAGGAGACTTGAAGAACAGAGAAGATACTGGGAGGCAGAATAACTATATGGCTCAAAAATCATTAATGAAGCTTTGTTTGTTTCTTCCTTCCTTTTTAAATGATTTGTTTATTTTTATTTTATGTCCATTGGTGTTTTGCTTGCATGTTTCTCTGTGTGAGCATGTCAGATCTCCTAGAACTGGAGTTACAGACAGTTATAAGCTGCCATGTGGGTGCTGGGTATTGAACCCAGGCCTTCGGAAGAACAACTAGGGCTCAGCTTATCCACTCAGCTAACTTTCTAGCATGTATGAAGCTTTCGAGAGCTTCAAAGACATGAAACCATGGGCCTGTGAGTGTGGGTGCACACTCAAAACACATACACAACTACATACAAACACACATGAAAGATACTGAAGCGGCCAGTACTGCCTGAGAATTTACTTGGCACTGTTTTACACATTTCACAAGCATTGCTCAGTTAAGTCTCTTAGGCAGGGGATGTCATCTAGATTAATTTAATGAATGAGGACAGGAACTCCACATGAGTTACAGAAAGTCAATGAGCTATTCAGTGCTATAGCTGGGATTTGAACTCGGATTGGCTGCTTAAATCCTGCACTCCTGTACCCTGTTGGAAGAGTTGGCAGGTGTCTTAATTAGTGTCCTATTGCTGTGAGGAGAAATCACTACCATGGTGACTGTTACAAAGGAAAACATTTGACCAGGACTGGCTTATAGTTCATTATCATGGCAGGAAGCATGAGCGTTCTACATCCTGATCCATAGGCAGCAAAGCAAGAGTGACATTGGGACAGGTTTGAACATTTGAAACTCCAAAGCACACCCCTAGTGACACTTCTTCCAACAAGGCCACACCTACTTCAACAAGGCCACACCTACTCCAACAAGGCCACACCTACTCCAAGAAGGTCACAGCTCCTAATAGCGCCACTCCCTATGGGCTTATGGGGGACATTTCCCTTCAGACCACCACAGGCTGATTGTAGCTGAAGGAGGCAAGCTGAGCAACAGGGACTTTTTTTCCATTTTGGAGAAACACAAATGATTAACCTGCAGATATTAGATAGGATTTAAGAAAATGAGTCAATATAGCCTACTGTTAGGTAAGACCTTAGGAGATGGAGTAAGTTACAGTCTTAAGGAAATGAATTTGTTGACATAAATCAAACCCTCACACATAGTACTGATCGTTACAGAAATTATTCTATATAAATTATGTATATAACAGGTAATTATGAAAGCCCTATAGTTACTATTCACTTTGACACTTTCAGCTTCTACATGTATACCCTAAAGAAATAATCAGAAATGTAGATGGGGATTTATATACAAAGATGTTCATCTTCAATTTGAATGTGGTAGTAAATTAGATCGAAATTAAACACTCACTTGCAAACACACACACACACACAGTGGAGGACTCAAACCTTATCTAGATTAAGTCCTGACACTTTTACTTATTTGACGTATGACCTTTGGCTGCTTTACTGTCCACACGAAGCCTCATGGCCTTCATTTCTAAAAGGAGAGAATAATATTTACCTTACACCAGACATTCACTTCAGTAGACCATTAGAATTTTAGGAAGGGCAATTCGTTGCTGGGTGGAGCGGTCATCCTGTGCTTAGAGGGTGGTCAATAGGGTCTCTGGTCTCTGCCCACTAGAGTAATACCACCAGATACATTTAGCAGCTATCACTTCCTTACAGTGCATTGGGAGTTGATTTAAGTTAAAGATTAGGGGCAAAAAGAAATTTTTTAAAATGAGAAAGTGAGGTTAAAAAGGGACATGTATATATGTATGTACAGTTTTCCTCTACAAAATATACCTTATGTGGAAAAAGTAACAGCAGAGAGAATAAATGTCCAAAAGCATAGAAGTAAAGAAGCAGTGCTAAAGTGTAGTCCTAAAAACATGCTGAAGAGATGGCTTTGGTAAAGGGGAGGACCATCTCAGAGCCAGCAGTGCAGAGGGGAAAGGTGAAGAAGCAAAATGACTCTAAAGGTTTTCCTCTGCAGGATAGTGTTATTATCCCTGTCTTAGACACACACACACACACACACACACACACACACACACACACACACACTTGTTTTTTTATTCCTATGCTAGAGAATGTACTGACTGAACTAAGAACAAAGCAGAATCAGATTTAAGTTCCATGTGTTGAAAACAAGCAAACACAGAACCAGTAACTTTACGTTGTCTCGTGCCTAGCCATGACGAATGATGTATTGTTAATATTCTGGAAATACAAAACTGTTCATGTACATCAGACAACTGGCTGGAGTAATTTCAAGTGAGCCAAGTATGTTGTGCAAAAATGTCAGCTTTTTGTTCTTCCTCAGCATCCCTGTCTCTCCTTTCTGACCCTTTCCCTGACCTCTCTCCTTCACGCTACCACCCAAAACCATCACCCCTGGATTACAGCCATATTCATAGTTCCCAGCTCATTTTCCCACTGTTTATATTAGCTCATTTGGTTGTTTCACAAACATCCCTGTTAAATACTAAGTTCTAGGTATATA
Source organism: Psammomys obesus (assembly GCF_907164565.1). NCBI lineage: Eukaryota > Metazoa > Chordata > Mammalia > Rodentia > Muridae > Psammomys > Psammomys obesus. Next base: position 8,096,238 of record NW_026596057.1, on the reverse strand, counting down.
ATAAGTTAATAGAACTAGAGGGAGTAAGACATGTCTTCAGAGACTATAAGGGATAGTTAAGACACAATAAGAAGCCAACCCATAAACATTAGCCATTGATAGAATAACACATGGACTACCAGCATAGAAAATCCTGTTTTGATCTAATACCCAGTATTCCCTGACTGATTCTAAAACTTTAAACATTGCCTTTTTGTTATGTGGGAGGCATTTCTACTCATTAGGTAGTTGTAATACACTGTCTTTATTAATGACCAAACCTTGGACCACAGCTACTGTTTTATGTATCCATGCTGACCACTTGTAACCTATAAATCTACAATGGTATGAATTTTATAGTTGTTTCTTTTCTGTGGGCCATCACAATCATAATCCTCTTGGTACTTTGCATGGATTAGAAATATAAAAGTATTAATGGCCTTCATAAGGCTTGGCTGCTAAGGCAGACTTCAAGAACTCTGTTGCAGTTGAAGGATATTAAAACATAAAGGCTTTACTTCTGTGCTTAAAGAGTTGACCCCTGGTTGGGCTGAGCAAATCATTGTGGATGGCTTTATCTTGGGACCCTGTTTCAATTGTCCAGGCTACATTAAAGAGACTCAAACAAAGACTGGCAAATAATACATTCCATATCTTAAAGAAAGTTGTCTGTCTGGAGACCCATGAGTTGGGCCACTGAGCCACCTGGAAAGTGAAGAATGGTGGTGCGAAGGTTGGAAAATTAGAAAAAGTTTTCTGATAAAGATTCAGATATTAGTGGCTGCTATTGTTTCTGTTTTCCTAGTGCACTCTAATACTCAAATACAGAAAAAGTTTAATGTTTTTTCCTCTTTTCATGGAATACCAATTTTGAAGTAGGCTTTTAATGGAAGCACATAAAGTTACCCAAATTTACAAAAATTGCTTTTTTCCTCTCATTTAATGGAAGACACATGTTCATAAAATGTGTTGGTAAAGGCAGTTCCCTATAACATTTGTAGACCTTGACCCTTAAATCCTCATTCAAGTATGTAAGCCCATGTGGGAAATTCTGCCTGGTTATTGTCATACTTTCCAAGACAAACTAACCAAACAAAGGGTGGGGAGGTGGCTCATTAATAAATTGCTTGCTTTGCAAGCAAGAAAAAAATGAGTTCAGATCCCTGGCACCCATGTAGAACCATTACAGCCTGTGTATCCCAGCAACTATCGGAGGAGGCGTGCAAGCAGGTGGAACCCAATAACTTGCTAGCCAGCCAGCCTAGCCTACCTGTGAGCTTCAGGTTCATGGGAAAGCCCTGTCTCAAAAGTAAGGAGAAGAGAGAGCAAGGAAGACAGCCAACATTGACCTCTGGCCCTCACGAGTGCGCACAGCTGTAAACATGCGCGTATCACATACATCATGCACATACACATTAAAAATAAAAAAAGGAGATCTGCGCTCAGATGAAACAGGCAGCACTGTAGTATGATGGCGGTGTGGGCTGCAGTCAGAGTTTGGAGTCTGAACAGACTACAGGTCTTTCACCAGTCCTACAGGAATTCACCTACAAGAAATTCAGCCATGAAATGGCTCCCTGACAATCCACAGGTAATATGCATTGCTGGTAGTGCATAGATGGCACATCCATTGTGAACAATGGTGCTGACAGGCATACAGCTGGAGTTTAAGGAAGAGTGATTGGACCAGGATGGGGAAGTGGGGAGTCTTTGAACCCTGGAAACTGAGGATTTGAAACAATGACACTATTGAGATCCAGGACCAACGAGGATATGAAACCTTTCAGACTCACAAAGGGATCTTTGACAGCCTTTCAGTGAAGAGAATAATATATCTGCACAGGCAGAATTCAGAGTTCAAGCCTGCATAATTATTGCAAAATATTTGTAATCAGCAGGATTGCATGCTAATGTCAAGTTTGCAATCTTAGATACGCTTCTACTTGCATCTCAATTTCTATTTTATTTCCATAGTCATCTTTGACTTCCTCATGACAGTCTATTTTTCTTAAGAACTTTAATTCTTATGTTACATATTTTTCTTCCTGGATATTCAGTTTTAAAAAATATTTTTGTTTCCTCTCAACAGCCTCCCTTTAAATAATACTCTTTACATTTGTTTATGCAGTAAAAATCTTTTTCTTTAAAAGTTGTACAAAAGACAGTTATCATAGGAAAATGAGAACGTAACACAGGAGTAAATATGGAGGACACCCAGAGTTGCACAGAGAAACCCTGTCTAAAAAAACAAAAAGAGAGAGAGAGAGAGAGAGATCTGAGACTATTAACCTGAATGGAATAGCTTCCCAAGTTTCTATATGCAAACACATTCAAGCCATCTAAAGAGTTCAAAGCAAAAGTAGTATTATGCTCCTCAGGATGAGCACATGTTTTGTGCTCTTATTTCTTGGGAAAATCTCAATTTTTCACATACACATACATTTTAATTTATTTCCCAGCCTTTCATTATCTTTGAGGGCCACTGATTTTGTTTTTTAAACACTGGTAATTATAAGCAATGCTTCAAAAGATTTTTCAAATAATTTCTTTTGGATAAGTACTAAAATTTTTCTAAAAATAAATCTTTAGGAGAAGAATAACTAGCTGGGCCCCAAGGTCTAACACCCCAGCATTGAAAATACACCACTAGACTGCTTCCAGGCAGACTGTCCAGTCAGCTACAGGAAGGACAGTACGATACCTGCTTCCTCACCAGCTGTCAAGACCATTTGTCTTCATTAGGGTTATCACTGCTGTGATGAAACACCATGACTAAAAACAAGTTGGAGAGTAATGTGTTTAGCTGGCTTAAACTTCCCATTGTAGTTCACCATCGAAGGAAATCTGAGCAGAAACTCAACCAGGAGAAAGACCTAGAGGCAGGAGCCAATGCAGAGGCCATGAAGAGTGCTGCCTCCTAGCTTGCTAAGCCTGCTTTCCTATAGAACTCAGGACCACCTGCCCATGGGGGCCACACACACCATGAGATGGGCCCAGCAATCATGAATTAAGAAAACGTCTACAGCCAGATCTTATGAGGCCTTTTCTCAGCGGAGGCTCCCTCCTTGCTAACGACCCTCGCTTGTGTCAGCTTGACATAAAGCTAGCCAGCACAGCACTCCTTTCAATGTGTTCAAATCTGAAAGCTCAGTGTTGTAGCTGGCTGTTTAAACTCAATTCTTGGTTGAAAAAGGCTGTTTAAACTCTCTCTCTATATATACATATATACATATATATACCGCTATACACACACACACACACACACACACATATATGTATATATAGCGGTCATTTTATTATTGGTCCTAAGTGAATATTCTATTGATTTAACTAAATTTCCCTTTTCCTTGTTAGTTGGGTTTTATTATTAAAATTATCCTCTTTATTTAAAATAAATTGAATAAAAGCAATTCTTTCAGGATATTTCGTTCTCCTCTATGCTACAAATAGTTACCTAATTGATTTTTTTGCCTTTTAATTAACCTTTTTCCTACTCGAAGGCTTTATATGTGTATACATAGGAGCTCTTATACTTTTTTTCCAAATTTATTATTTTTGCCATAGATTATCTTATTTCCTTTCCCAAAGTTGTTTCTTTCCCTCTTCTAAGACTTATATTTATGCATGTGAGTGTTTTGCTTCCATGTATATCTGTGTACCATATGTGTGCCTGGTGCCTGCAGAGGTCAAAAGAAGGTCTCACATCCTTTAAAAGTGGAGTTATGGGGAGCTGTGAGCTGCCATTCAGGTGTTGGAAATCCTGGGTACTATGGAATAAAAAAGGTGTGGCTCTCTTCCTCCCTAAGGGGCTGTTAGCCACAGGCCCATGAAGGCAGGAGGAACAGGAGATGATGAGCAAAGCTTGGAAGGCTGTTAGCATGACAGAGAACAAAGGCTGTATACCCCTTGTGGAATGGATGGACTGCTCTAAGGACAGGTGTACACAACTGGTTAAAACTAGGCACTTCAAGGATGCTTGATTTGCATTAAACAGCACGCTCCTATCATATGAATGGGAACACAGTACCTAATTATCCTATACAGGTAAGGGGAGGGGAGAGCTAGCTGTGTCAGAGACTGTATGTCAGTGGTTGAGAACTGAACCTATAATATTTCTGAAGAACACCTTCTGTGAGCCAGGCGGTGGTGTGCACCTTTAATCTCGGCACTTGGGAGGCAGAGGCGGGCCGATCTCTGTGAGTTTGAGGCCAGTCTGGTTTACAGAGTAAGTTCCAGGACAACCAGAGCTACACTGAGAATCCCTGTCTTGAAAAACCAACAAAACAACCAAACCAAACAACAACAAAAAGAAAAACAAGCAAACAATAAACAAAACCACCTTCCGTGTCTAGCTAGTGTTCTGTGGTTGAATTAGATATACAGTTTTTTGGTTTTTTTTTAGGAATTTCAGTGACTCATAGGGTTTGGATAGTACAAAACTCTATGTATATGTTTTCTGCACAGGATAAACATTATCAAGTGTACACAATGAGAGCCTAACAAATCGACAAGAGAGTAGACCAATTATAACAAAATAGCATATTAAAAGTTCTGGGAAGGTGTTCTCTCATGGCATGTCACTGTGCCACACATTCATGCACGGAGGCCAGAGGACCATACTGGCTGTCATCCTCAGAAACGCCGTCCTCCTTTTGAGAAGGAATCTTTCACTGGCTTGGACTCACCATCTGGGTCGGGCTGGTTGGTCAATAAGCTCCAAGGAACCTCTTGTCCTCCTTTGAAACACTGGGATTACCCACACACCCCTGTGCCCTGTTTTTCTCTTTCAATTTTGGGAATCAAATTCAGGTCCTCATGCTTGTGTTGCAAGCACCTTACCAACTGAGCTATCGCCCCAGACCAACCTTTCCACTTCAGTGAAGGATTTTATGACTCTTCTTTGGCATACCTGAATTGTGGGCATTACCATTCTTATACTTGATACACTTTGAAATATCATAACAGATAATCTGATAAACTTCCCATGGCTACTAAGTAACTAACAGGAAGTTAGCATAGATAGCGTGGATTCACTGGATTGAGGAGTGACTTATGTACCAGGCAAGTACATAAGTGTGGCGCTACTCTGATTTATTGTGATACATGGAGGGAAATTATTTTCAGAACCTTCCACTTAATATTTTTAGGTTGTCATTGCCATAGGAAACTGAACTTGAAGATAATGGGGGACTGAGTTACATATCTTTTGCATCAAAATTATTTATTATACCAATTGCAAAGCCCCCTTTTTGTCCAGAGGATGAGCAAAGACAGTGGAAAGGTTCTGAACTCTGACTACTGTAGCTGTGCTGTGCGATTACTGCATAATTTGAGAACTTCACTGAGGTAAATTGGCCAGAGACATACATGCCTACTTTCTAGTTCCAAAAGAAATCTCTTCACGATGTTATATCCAAAATCATAACCAGTGATAACGTGCTTTCCATATGGGTATAAATAACTGCATTTTGCGTGGAGGTTTATCTCGGTGACACTCTGTTTGCCTAACATGTATAGAACCTTGGTTAAATCCTTGTGTCTACAAGGAAAAATGGGATGCTTTTATGACTGAGAAGGGTTAAAATGTCCCATTTAAAAATGAATTCTTTTTATATTTACCATGGATCATACCAAAGAGAGGAAAATATGTCAAAACAGCTCTGATGTCTGAAACAGGAGTTATCATTTAATAGGGAGAAGCCATTCCATCTTGAACACATCAGAGAAAATGAAAATATACCAGTAAGCCATACTGACCCTTCAGAAGCTCCATCCCATCACCCAAGACCTTCTTTCTTAGCCATGTTTCCAGTCTCATGTAACTCTAGAGTCTATTTAGCAAGATCAGTATATTCAGGCATACAAAAGAAAAATCAAAGTCGCTTCGTGGAGTGTTCTACCCCAGCTGGACCACCGTTTCTTCCAACTGGTTATGACTGAAGTCAGTGGGCTCAAAGTCTAGGAATCAGTAATTTTCTTTTAATATCAGAAAGGAAACCGAAAAGTTTTGTAAATCCAAAGGTGTTACAGTGATTTAAGAGGAGTTGCTGTGTTTTCACAGTCACATGGAACTGGAGTAACACAGGCCATTGTGTTTTCATCCCTTCCTTTTAACTTTAATGCTGTCCTTATTGGCTTCTGCAAAAAGTCAGGCAACCAGATGGAGGCCCTCTGGAAGTCCCAAGGAAATATATTATCAAGCTCTTCTAAGAAAACTAGGGAAATCATATACATTAGTTCAAAAATAAAAAAATCCCAATGGAGTAAGTTGTTTGCTAAACTGCTTTTAGTATTCTTTCAATAATCCTCTTGGCTCCTTTATTAAGTGAATATTGTAACACACTGTCAATAAGACACAGCCAGGTCAGGATGATGGAGTTTTCAGCAGCTACCAATGATCTCTCACATATGGTAGAAACAACAACAAGGAGTTAAAAGCCTATCATAAGAAGGTAAAGTGAACTTGCATGGATTCAACATCTGTGCTGGTCAATATACATCTTGCTGCCATTCAGCTGGCCAATTCTATCATGGAAAATGATCAGTCGAAACCAGAGGTTCATTAAGTAAATGATCTGAGGGATAACCACCTTTCCTGCTGACAGGAACCAGCTAAGTTCACTAGCCTTGCTGAGAGGACAGGATAGTTTCAGATGGTGGAAAGCAGGTGCCTGGAATTGGCTCTCCTGTCTTGTCTTACACACCGAGGCCCTTCAATATGTGTGAAATTACTGTATTTCACTGTGACAGAACTCAATACAGATATTACAAACTTATAATTCTGATTTTGAATATATTATTCAATTTTTCCTTTTCAAATGAAATGTGGTCAATCCTATACTTCTCCTGGGGAAGCATAAGACTCCTTTGCTTCATGAAGACTAAAGTAGATAAAGTTAATAAATTTTTCTTTCAAAGGGTAATAAAAGAAACTTTTTTTCTAAAATATAAAGCTTTTAGAAGCATTAATGTTGGGATCTAGAGTTTTCTACATTTCCATTTGTGTTTTTGCATCAATTATTCTTAAGAAATCAGACACCCTTTCTTATAATGTTTTGTTTCTTGCATTTTAAAGTTTTTTTTCTACCTTGACTTCACCAAATTTAAGAAAGATACTTAAACCAAACTCTTTAATAAATAAAATTTAAAGTTCACTAACTCTAGAAATGTCCTTTCAGAGAAGACATTAAACTATGTCGGGAAATTAAATGGCTTCTCTCTGGGACTGAGCATGGAGATTAATTTTCACCCAAAGACCTCAGGTTGGCAGATGGTGTTTCTGATTGATATTTGCACTAGACAAGCAAGCTGAACAAACCCCAAACAAGCTCCTTTAAGCTTTTTCACATTCTACCTGCTGTTTGTCCACAGTCCCAAAACTGGCTCATGTCCTAGATTCTGGCCTTCCTAATGAAGACATGGACTTCTGTGGTCAAGGGCACAGAAGGGGAAGGGGAACTCTACCGTGCACAATTTAGAATATCACAGTGCCAAAAGATAAGCACTCTCCAAAGGAAGAAAAACGATTTTCCCAGAGTAACTGTGATTTTCAAAGGGAAAATTACCTTTTTTGGGGAGAAATAGCAATGGCTACTCCAGGAAGAACGTAAGCAGCACTGTTTTGTTCTGCCATGCATCCATAAGGTAAGTCCGTATGTGTTTCTCTCGCAGAAACTGGTGCTCTATGTGTGGAGTGTGGAGGATGTGCTTCCAAACTCTGAGCATAATCTAAAGATGGAGGAAGCCATCGAGCGTCAGGGTAGTTCTGAACACCCTGCATTCTATGTGGGCATGTGTGTGTGGTATGTGCTCCACGCACTGCATGCAGGGAGTCCACAGTGTTCGTCTAAAGAAGTGTTAATGAAACAGACTTTACTTTCTTAAGATCTGGTTAACATCCTGAATAACAGAATGTCATGCGCTCAGTATGCAATTAGCCTTCTCAGATCTGAATGGAGCCATACTTTACAGCTGGCTCTCCTATATGGCAGGTATGTAGCCTGAGGGACGACTCGGAACAATCATTCCAGCATGAGAGGGGGAGAAAAGAATCTCATAGTCTCCTTTTGAAGAATCCAGACCTATACTCTGGAGACAGTACAGCTTGCGCTGCAGTGTTTTCCATTTACACTGAAATTCTAAGCTGCAGGAAAATAGCATACAGATGTGCTCCTTGTGACTTGAGGGGGCTCTTTTATGCCAGAATCTATGCTCAGGAATATGATCGCATTTTAAAAGTATTAGCTTTGTATTTCTTTCACAAACTATTGCTTATGCATAACGTAAACAACTGAAAACTAAGGCATGGTGTAATAAATACCTCCAAAGAATCCCTTCTTCAACTGCAAATCAAAACGGTGAGCATGTGTATCTTTGAGCGCTTTCAGCCAGTGATACCTTCAACCAGCTTCCCCCACACCGATATTCGTGGTGTAGATGGTTGACTGGGGAGGCCTTTAGCCCTTTTCTAGAAAGCTTAATAAGCAACAGTTTACAATTTTTGAGTTGTGTGTGTATGTGTGTGTGTGTGTGAGAGAGAGAGAGAGAGTGTGTGTGTGTGTGTGTGTGTGTGTGTGTGAATTCTATAAACACTTAAGCCAGCCGTGAACTGCTCAACAAAGAGACACATCACTGATGCTCCTCTGGTGGGCAGGGTTTGCACCTCTCCAGATGTCAGCAGCTGGCTCCCTATTAGTGTACCCACAATTAGCCCAGGGCATGGATGACTTTCAAGAGTTCAGGTTGTTTGCTGGTTGATTGATAGTTTTGTTTTCAAGTAACACATCCAGCACATGAAGTTGGAACAGAGATCTACTGTGATGCAAATGAGCAGGATAAAGTATTTACAAATCAGGAACTGGAATACCATAAGAATTAAAACAAGAGTTTCACATTTTGTCCAAATATTTGTTCCTAAGAGTTGCAGTATTAGTTAGAAATACTATATTTCACTTTGTGGAAGAAGCCTTTAATATTTTCTTTTTAAGTTACCTGCTTTTTTTTTTTAAGTGTACTATAAATGATGTGAGTTCACCTCTCTCTTTCTTCACAAATGTTGATCTTGTGAATTTCTGGCAATATTTTAACTTTATTAAATATTATTGCCTGGGTCATGAGCAGTTATATCGGTGTATAAATTTATGAAGTGACACATTTTTTAGTACCAGCCATCTATGTCAATTTACCCCATAATAACACATTCCATCAAATTAAACTGCAAAATATTTCCCACATTTGTTTTACATTCTATACATATGGCTTATGAATAACAATTTTGATGAATTCCAGCTGCTTTAGATATTCAGGCCAACTCTTATATAACAGATTCCTTTCACTTCTTATTGTATTCACTGAGGCCCATTTTAAGTGGGCCACCTGGTAGGATAAAGAATTCATATGTGAAGGAAAAACGAAAAAACAAACAAACAAACAATGAAAAAAAATCACCCTGCCTAACTTAAGTCCACCTTCCCCAAGTACTTTTTTATATTTCTAAATAAGTGGGAGGGAAGTAGCTGTAAGCTTTTGGAAAAGTTATATCAAAATTTACCCAAACTAGCAACTCTATGAAGCATCAATTTCTTGTTTATCTTTTTATAACAAGAACATTAAAGAGACCCACACATTCATGTGTGTTGCCCGTTTTCATAGACTTATAATGCACAGTTCGGTCCCTTCGCGCACTCCCCACACACTCCTGCTTCCATGCAGCTGGAATTCATCAAGGATGCAGGAGCCAAGTGAAATGTTGACCCCACCCTCCTCCATTTCAAGGCACCTTCAAAGCCAGTGCACGAATCTAGCTCAGTTTTGCCAACAAAGCCTGCCATACTACCAGTTAAGACTCCAGTCCAGTCTCAAACAGTGTGCTAACATGCAAGCTTTGATTTGGGGTCAAAACTTGACCTGCACTGAGTTTCGTCAGGCTAGCTTACCCTTTTGTGACAAATCTTCATCATTCAACCTTTTTTCGCCTTTGCTCTCAGAGTTGGTCTCTTTCACTTGAGCAATCTCTCTGACATGCCCCATAACTAGATCTAAAAACACACTATATTTCCCATCTGAAAGGTCAAAACAGAGCAGTCACTGTGGCCATCCACCCACACTGCCCCAACATTTGCATGCCCCATATAATCCATGTGCAACAGCAGAGGGTAGCCATTCCAACGTGCACAGAATCACTCTTGTCAAGAGGCATGCAGGAGCAGGGGCTGTGGGGACAGGAGAGACAGAAGCTCTGCAACAGAGCAGAGAACTTACTTTGTTGCTCCCCTGTGCATGCAGCCACAAGGAAGAAAAAAAAGGAATATGTTAAACACAGATTTATTTGAAAATTATGAGGTTTATCTTACTAGATCAGAATCCACGTGAATAACCGAACCCTTTACCGACATTCTATTGTGTATATCCAGAGCTCACGCAAAAGCTAAAGAATCCACATAGGGTAAGTGAAATCATGCATTCGCAACAGCAGAGATTTTCCCCCTTCCTTTCTACTCAGAATGCTTGGGGTACGGGAACTAAGCCAGAAGGAATTGGTTTGAATCGGTAATAAGTGAACCACTAGCATAAAAGGCAGAGAAGTTAGTGTGCTGGCTTGCCTTTCCTGACAGCCCCTCCTCCAACATGCCAAGCAGTGGAAAATTTCATCAGCCAGTATTTAAAAAAAAAAAAACAAAAAACAAAACAAGCACTGCATCCTTGGTTTCAAAGAAGGTGGAATTAAAATCTTAAAAAAAAAAAAAAAAAGGAAGCAAGTGCTGAGAAAAGGAGTGGGTGGCTTGGGGCAAAGGAGGAAGCAGCCTGAGTTACAGCCTCCATCCGTGCCGTTCTTTTCTTTGGTAAGTTATGAGTTTTTGTCTTGGGTTGGCATGGGAAGGCAAGACTGCATAGTGGGGCTTCAGCCAAAATAAACACTACTCTACATTCAATAACATGGATCTGCAATGGTTAGTCACAAAAATGTCGACATTTATAAAAGCAACACTGTGTGTGGAGACGGAGCGGCCAGCGGTGAGTGGCAGCCAGTGACTCTCCTGATGCAGGCTGAAGCTGTGAGGGTATGATTTACATCAAACAATTTAACTCACATATGGCCTAAGAAAATAAAACGCTGATTCATTACTCCCAGAGCAGCCCGAGTCTTTGCAAGGTCAGATCCTGTGGGGGAGACGTGATGGGATGTGAGCCCGGAACAGATCTGAGCTCTTCTCACAGGGGCCCAGAAGAAATGCCTCACTGAGATGTGAAGTTTGCAGAGAGCTGGGAGAGAAGTGTGTGCATCGGAGGGAAAGATTGGGAACAGGAATGGGCCAGCCTAGAGAGCTGGCATTTACATATAGAGTAAGGATTGAAGGGGGAAAATACACAGAGAAATATTCTGAGAGGGTGGGAAGCCGATGGCCTGAGTTCCAGGCTGGCTGGTGACTGGTAAGGAAACCATCTCTTCCAGGGACCATTGCCGCTATCATATTTAACAGGGAAAATATAAAGCCACTGATAAAATCATGTAGAGAGGTTTCTTAAGCACTGTGGGCTGCCACAGTACAGCTGTAAGCACACCAACTTATAAGACACATAAAGAATGACGCAAGAATGAATGAAGAGGAAAAGAAATAAACAAAACAAAACCCCAAAGGAATCCTTCCTAAAGATGATGCCAACTGTTCAATAAGGCGGTCAAGATCCCACTGGGAGTTTTACTATGAGTAAAAGACTATTTTAGAGAATAATAGGACCCTGCTTCTCCCAAGAAGAGCAATATTGCTGAAAATACCTCAGACAGATGGAGTTTATTGCATTCCACAGCAGAGCAGCTTTTGATCTAGCAAATCGGTTTCAGGAGTTCAACCGAGTATTTCTGCACACCAGGGAATGACTAGTTCCCCCCCCCCCCCACTCAGTGGCGGATGGTTCAGCACGGAGCTGCAAAATGATGTCACTGTGTAGGATGCCTTGATCCCTAACTAAAAGGAACAATGGAAGCAGAGGACCTGGTGTGGCCTAGCCAGTTGCTGTTTCATTCATTGAGTTCCCAGGCGTCTATTTGGTAAGGTCCCTGGCAGTCCTCAATGGTGGATCCTGTTGTAGAATGCTCCCCCCTTCTCAAGTTGACAAAAGCTTATGTCAAAATCCCTGAGAGTGTTTCCCACAGAAGGGTAAGCAGGACCTGGAGAACCGGACACACAGCTACTCCACGTTCTCAGTGAAGCACTGTTGTAGTGGGGTGTCAGGCCCTCCCAGTCCTCCACAGACTGTTGAATGCCAATGAATGAGTGGCCATCATGATTGGGTCTCAGACTTGGGACAAGTGGTTAACTGAAGTGCCTGCTTAATATATCAAAGCAGACTTGGCTGCAAGGTTCTCCCAGCCTCCCTCGGTTTCTACCCGATACAGGGCCCTCCAGGCAGGCATGCCTCACTGCCTACCCTAAACTTCTCCAGCCCAGGGCCTGGGCTGTTCAGCTATGAGCTGCCCTTTCCTATAAAATCCAACCATTTTGGTGATCTGGTCTTTGTCTACTCTCCTGGCTGGTCTCTTGGCCCAGACTGTCCCTTTTGGTCAGCAGCCATATGGTCTCCTCATATGGCTCAGATAAGTCTAGTCATGTCCACTCTGGGCTCTCCTAGATGTCCCTGCCTCTTACTATGTCTCCTTTTTATCTACAGTAAACTTCATCCTTTGCCATTGCAAGCATATGTCCTTTAGCAGTCATGTCCTTTCCTCTTTTAGTCTTTTTTTTCATTCAGTCACATTAGTAAAGGTTTATGAAAGTCCATAGCTGTTCCTCTTCTCCCCACAACAACACAGACAACACAGGAACTCTTTCTTTCAACTATTTTTTTTTTGACACAGAGGAAAAGTCGCTGTAGAATCTTCTAAGAATAACATTTCTGAGGTACCTACAGGACTTCAATGGAAGATGGTTTCATCCCACAAGGGGTTCAAAAAAACATCAGCTATAAATGCAGCATCAGGAGTTTACAGGAAGAGCTGGTGTCAGAGCTCTTTTCCTTTCTACCATTATGTTAAGCTTCTGAAGAAGCAGTTCACACTGTCTCACACTAAGAGGAGGAGGAGGAGGAGGATATGCAACAGAAACCCCTGTGTGTGTGTGTGTGTGTGTGTGTGTGTGTGTGTGTGTGTGTGTGTGTGTG
>NW_026596057.1:8063801-8083091 GCF_907164565.1 Psammomys obesus | reverse complement strand
GTGTGTGTGTGTGTGTGTGTGTGTGTGTGTGTGTGTGTGTGTGTGTGGTGTTTTTCAGGGAACAGAAACCTGTTAAAACACTCTGAGGTTTCTTAACTGACTTGCCACCAAATCATTTCCAGGGCATGCCTGGATCTCACATTGCCTTTTTCCATGGCTGGAGGGCCAGCTTCTAAGTGCAGGCGTGAGATTTCTGGGTTGCCTCACAGCCCCTGGGCCAAGTTGTGCCCTCCATTTTCAATCTTGGAGGTTGGCCTGTCCCCCAGGCACTCTTAGGACTCCATTTAAACAAGCTGCTTCCTAAACAACAGATAAGAAATTTCTCTTTGACACAGGCAAATCCCGCTAATGGTTTCCAAAAAAAAACTTAGCGTAAGATTGAAATTTTCAGCTTTGTATCTATATTCAGGATGCTGAAGAATGATAAAGGCCGTGCTGCCGTAAACACAGTTACCTGGGGAAGGCACGGAGCTAGTGGTGACCACCAGAAACTTCTCTGAGGAAGATGCTCTCCTGAGCTTAGAGAAGTAAATGACCAGAGAGTTAGTCAAGGTGCCTAAGCCACAGGACTGATGCACAGCAGTGTCAGGACATACAGAATGGGTTTGCTTTTATGTCTATCCCATCCCACTGCACACTGCATGGGCCAAAGAAGTTGAATTTAGAATTGCTTAATGTCATAGTCAAAGCCAATGATACTGTGTCTGAAAGTCATATTTATCATATCATGTACCTTGGGTCAAATTCATATTTATGTGTAATCAAATTTTCAAGCAAAGTTTATGCACACATGTTGGTAAAAGGGTCTTTTGAGAGTTTTAATAGTTCCTAGTCACTGGTACACACGTACAGTTTGTATCTTATTCTGAAGTTAGCTAGAAATTCCAATAAAAACCATCTTTGTTTTGAGACCGTGTGGAGCCCTGTACACTTAGCAACACACAGTTTTATATTGGCTACAGCTTCCATTTAATAGCCAAAGGAGAGAGAATTAAAAGAAATCGGGGCAGAGGAGAAAGCTTTGTTGGCAAAGTACTTGCCACCTTTGCATGATGACCCATGTAAAAGCTTGGCATGGTGGTCCAGGCCTATGGTTCCAGTAATGGAGAAGTGGAAACAGGAGGACCCCTAGGTCTGACTGAGCCAGCTAGTCTGGATGAGTTGGAAAGCACCAAAGAAGAAAAGGCGGTTAGGAAAGGGAAGGAATGAAAAGAGGATATGTTTTCAAAAAGGAAGTCCCCAGAGAAAGTGTTTAGGAGATAAGAAACAGGATCACGGAACATTTTTGAGGTGAGTGACAGATGATAGTCTATTACATGGAGTCAACAGAAATAGTGATGATGTTATTTAAAACGTACCTGTAAAATCTTAATAGGTGAACTAATTGGCCCCAAACATCATTTCATTCAAATTGAGTAACAGGTGCTTATCTAAATGATATCAAACTTACACGGTTCTTAAAAAAAAAAGGATGAAAATAGATTTTTTTTTCCAGGCTGGGGAGATGGGTGACTCAGTCATAAATACTTGCCTCCCAGACACAAGGACCTGAGTTCAAATCCTTCAGAACCCAAATAAACAACCAGGCACGGTGACACACGTCTGTAACCTAGCAAGACAGGATAGAAAATGGAGACAGAGAGATCCCTGGGAGACTCACAGCCATCTCTCACGGTCTAATTGGTGAATTTCCAGTCCAATGAGTGATTTTGTATTGAAAAAAAAAAAAAAAAGAAGAGAAGCATCCAAGGTCTGGCTCTCCCGCATTGTCCTTTGACCAGCACACACACCATGGACACACATATATGTATGCCGCCACGTACACACATATGTTCACAAGTGTACATATCTAACCAGCCACATACCCCCCCACACACACACAGCTTAAAAATAATTTTCCCCCAGGCAAACAGAGATGCCTGCATAGAAAGTAGAACTGTTTTTGCATTTTCAAGACAGGCTCTTAGTAAGTTGCCTAGATTGTCCTTGAACTCGCCCAGTAGCCCAGGGAAGAATGTGGATTTGCTATTTTCTGGCATCAGCCTCACAAATCACTGGCGCTGCAGGTGAACAGTAGCTCACTCACTTTTCAAGCAGAGCTTACCGTCAACTTAAATAATGCTGCATAATCATGGCCAAACAGTCACCTGCTCAATGGCCTTGTAGCTCATCTATCTTCCTGATGTTTAGGATGATGAAAGTCATGTGCTTGGAACCTTTTGTGCATCAGGTTAGAAATGAAAAAAAGAATGAAATATACATGCACTTTAATCCAAAATACTTATGTATACAAACAGTATAAGCAATGTGTATGGAAGAGTAATAATTTGCAATTAGACAAGTGTCACCCAGAGTTTTGAAAAGTCTTGAGGGAAGGATTTACCTAGGGGAATCTGTATGTGCAAGCATGAAAATAAAAAGCCAGACAGCAATAGAAAAATGACATAGACACATGTGCATACCTTGACAGCAATAAAGCCTCCTGCCATGTAGAGGGCACAGAACTTGTTTGGAAGTTTAGGTATTAACTACAGAGGTGCTTTAGGTATTAACTACAGAGGTGCAGAATCGAGAAGGGGTCTATGTTTGAGCTAAAGTAGGATGGGGACTCATATTTGTACAAATATTGACTCTGCCCCTGGGATTTCATTAGGTTTCCAGTGTGACCCCATGGAAATGATGCTCCCTCTACTCTAAATGTTCCACTTGTCCCTCACTGCGTCCTTATGTCAGACTTTGTCTTGAAAAGACTTATATCCTACTCGGAGCCTAGAATGGATGCCATTGTGCACAATCAGCTCTAGATTCAGAGAGCCAGGTAGGAACTGTGAGGCTCCTGCTGCATTCAATCCTCAGGGCAATCTTAGCATGTTAGTTCTGAGAAGAGGCAAGGATCATGGCAAGATTTAGGGAGCAGCATGTGGGTGGGGAGGAGTGGAGAGAGAGAGGGGGATAGTAGAAAGGGAGGGAGGGAAGAAAAGGAGGGGAAGAAAGAGGGGGAGAGAGAAGGAAAGCGATAGAGAGAGGAAGGAAGAGATGAGAAAGAAAGAGAGAGGCTGGCACACTATGTTGGTTGGTGTGAGCAAAGACAATGGCGGAACTTCTGAAGTTTAATTTCAGAGACGCCTGTGCAATACTAACATTTTGTAAAGAGCACAGAGAGAAGGTCTGTTTATTAGCTTGAAGGAGAGAAGTGTCTCCCAGACACTCGAAGCATATTAATAAAGATAAGTGGGAAGAGCTATGTTTTCTTTCTGTTTTTTACACTCAGAGTGACATTACCCAGAGTCTCAATCAGACATAACCTGGGATACAAGTTATACTGACATAGCAAAAGAAGGCCTTAAAAAATAAGCACACTTTAAAATGTAAATATAAATATAAAATGTTATTATCATGGTTGATGGTATAGTAGTACCATATCAGCCGGGAGATAATGTATTTAGGACATCAAAAGTTTTTTTTTTAAATTAAAATATTTCTCTTGGTCTAAGAGCACATATGTAGAGGCAGAATGGGATATTTTCTTTACCAAGTGCACTGATTAGCTTTTGAAGAAATTTGATTGAGAAAAAAAAAGCATAAAAAAAAAACACAACAAAGCTACAGCAAAAAGGGCCAAATTAAATAGAAGAGAGTACCTGTTTCACTAACATATAGAAAATGATACATTTTCTTCAACATGGTATTTGCAATGATTTCTTTTAGATAAGAAATATCTCAAACTTACTAAAGATTTATCTGGATAGACTCCAGCTCTTAGCAGAGATGCCTTCCAGCTGTCCACATCCTCCTGGGAATCACAGGCCAACTCCAGGAAACGATAGTCTTTGTATACATTCCTAAAGTTAAAAAAAATAATACATGCATTTAGCCAAGAACCAAATTCAAAATGATCTCACATCCCTGCAGACAGGATGACAGTTTGGAGGGTAGCCGTCTGAAAACCACTGGACGCAAGCACAAATGACTTGCTCTATTTTAAAGTAACAAGTCAGCCATGATGTGTATCTCTTACAGGATGCTTTTTTAATGAATCCTAAAGTAAAGATCTATTAATTACAGTAATGAGATTTAAAACTAAGAAGCCTGTAGAAAGAGAACATCAAATTTTAAAATAGAATTAAAAATCTTTCTCTTAGTCCAAAGCACAGCAGGAGGGGCTCAGTGGTGAGAGAGACCCTGTGTTCAATTGCTAGCCTCACAAACACACAAAGGAAGGGTTGGGTATGTGTGCTGGTGGGCAGCTCTTGCCACTGTCTGGTAATTACTACTTAGGTCAGTTTTCTTAAGCTCTTTTAAAAATCTAGTTGACTGAATAGCTTAGAAAACTTGGAAAAAGTACAGTAACAAACAAACAACCCCACAGCTTGCTAAATTCAGAGAACAGATGCTCCTCAGGGTGTGAAAAACAAGCATGGTCGCCAGTGGTGATGGGTGAGGTGGCTCTCAGTGTCAGTTTATAACCACGGCAATGCTGGAGTTTTATATTTTCTTCTGGATAATAAAACAATACATACCATAATAAACACCAATATTAGAAATTTGGAAACTAGACAGAGGAACAAAAATAAGGGTAGTCATCCAGGTTCCAGTACTTATAGATAATCCTGTTTTCTTATAATTTTTCCAGTCTGAACATTTTTGATACAGTGAGAGTCCCCTCACACTCCTTTCCTTTCTAGCGCCATCTTAGTCCCATTGCTCTGGGGTCTCCAGAATGCTGGGGTCTCCTGCGGCAATCAGGCCGCACTTTCACCAGTAGTCTCTTCTGGGCTCTCTTCACAGTGCCAAGCCTCAACACTCTGCATGACCCCCCAAGTCCAGGGCTTTAGCAGCTACTGAGGCCACACCTTCACCCATTGCTTGTCTTGGCCTCTCACAGCGCCAAGCCTCAGCTGCTCTCCAAGACCCAGTCCTGCTTTCAGCCCAGTTCCACCTGAGAGACTTTCAAACTACCAACTTCGGCTGTCAGCACAAGGTACAAATCTTGGCCAGCTCTTGAACGTGGCACTTATGTGCTGAACCTGAGAAAACAGCTCCAGAAAGATTTCAACTCAGTGATGCTTGTCTCTTCTTAAACACTACAAATTTCTCAGCTACAGATAACCAGCATCAAATGTCCCAGGAAAGCAAAGGTTTCACTGGTCTCTTGTTAATCACAACTGACTCTTCAGCCCCAGCTGACCAGAATCACAGACTCTTAATTTAAATATCAATGACCCCAACAGAGACTTTGCCTCCCTCTGAAACCTCACAAGCCAGGCCTCCATCATTTGCATTGCTTTTAGTGCCATTCTCAAATCTTTCAGGTCAGGTTTGAACAACAGCTCACCAGGCTTTGGAAACTCAGTAGCTTTTCTGGGCCAAAGTTCCAAAATCCTTCTGCAAATCCTCCTCAAAACAACACAGTCAGGTTGGTCGCAACAATACCCCACAATCCTGCTACTAATTTCTGTCAAGAATTTCTACTGCTGTGATGAAACACGAGGACCAGAAGCAATGTGGAGAAGAAGGGATTTATTTGATAAACAGGTAACACAGTTCATCACTGAAAGCAATTAGGGCAGGAAACTGGCAGGAGCCGGTGTAGATGCCATGGAACACTGTCCACTGGCATGCTCCCTGTGGCTGGCTTAGCCTACTTTCTTATAGAGCTCAGGACTATGAGCCCAGGGATGTACCTACCCTCATGGTCTCTCTACAGTCTTGCCA
The DNA here is from genome assembly GCF_907164565.1 of Psammomys obesus. Lineage (NCBI taxonomy): Eukaryota > Metazoa > Chordata > Mammalia > Rodentia > Muridae > Psammomys > Psammomys obesus. The sequence goes on along the minus strand of NW_026596057.1, from coordinate 8,077,376 downwards.
ACAATCCAATTTCATGGAGGGAATTTCTCAACTTAGTCATCCTCTCAGATGACTCAAGCTTTCATTGTTGAGATGAAACTAGCTAGCATATGCTCTATTAATTTTCTGTCCTTCTCTTCACTTACTGTTCCACCTGGTCATTTATGTGGCATAAAACCTTTATTATGCCATCTATTGTGATGAAATTATGAGGGCACAGCATTCATCAATTTGGGTGTATAATAACTTGTTTAATCTTTTAGTGTAATGAAATCATTCAGGTTTTTTTTGTTTTTTTTGTTGTTGTTTTGTTTTGTTTGCTTTTGCCATTATAAATGCCCATAACTGTCACAATTACTGCTAGTGCTTTTTTGAAGAAAGATTTCTACAGTTACAGAATCAAAACTTATAATCATTTGATGGACACTCAGGGATATTACTACCATGTTTTCAGAAAGGAAAAGTTCAATTTCAGTGTATACTAGCAGTATTTTCCTTTCTGCTCATTCTGGTTGACTTTTTTTCATTTGGGCTTAGTAGCCCCTATTTCCACTAATCCCAGAAGGCACTCATATTTGCATCTCCTGTCCTGTACATACATACATAAATACATACATAAAATAAAAATAAGTTAAAGCTACAGAAGTATGATGAAATGAGTCACTTTGTTTAAAAGGCTGGCATTAACTTCAAGATACACAAAGCCCAACTGATTTTCAGAATACTAACAAAAACATAGAATCTGAAATGAAAAAATAATTAACATTGGGAGCAAAGCCTTTAAAATGTATAGAAATAATTAATGTGATTATGCAGTACCCAAAGCTGTGGCAAGTTAGTATGTGTAGGCATTTGACAGATAGGAATTGTATTCAGATAGTAATAGTATTCAGTACCCAGAAGTACAGAATGGCATTTAAAAATAATTTTTGTGAATTTAAAATTGACTCTCCATCAAATCTTAATTTTTTTTCACTGAAGAGTTTGACAACCTTTTTGTCATCCTAAACAATGCCCTTTACCTTAAAGTCATTATTGAAAGTATAACATAGAATCCAACATTTTATTATAAAGTATTTAATGGCTTATCACTTTTATTTGCATTTACCTAACATTCCCATCTCTTCTTTTTTTGGCTTTATTTTCAACTTTTACCTATTTTTTTCAATACACATTTTTGTTGAAAAAAATCCCAACAGTATGATTGGATTTCATTTTTCATTTTTCATCCCAAGCTGAAAACCACCACCTCTGATTAGAAGGGTCATTGTGAGATTTATTTTTTGCCATGGCTTGTATGTTTTCTCTCAGTTTTGTCATGCTGAGATACACATTGCTTTGAAAAAAAAAATCTTTTTTTTTTTTTTTTTTTTTTTTTACTATTTCCTTTATTTATGTTGAGAAACAAACTGGCTTTTTGGCTTTGACATTTTTCAGCAGTTGCCAGTCTTAGGGGAAATGATCACCCATCAGTATGCACATGATTCTAGTTTCATTTCTGTATATGTGATGCTCAGTAATAAAACAATAACCCCTCAAGGGCTGGCGAGATGGCTCAGCTCTTAAGAGCACTGCTCCTCTTCTTGAGAATCTGGGTTTGATTTCCAGGACCCCCATGGTGGCTCACAACTGCATGTAACTCCAGGTCCAGGGGATCTTGTGGCCTCTTCTCACCTCTGTGGTCATCAGGCTTGCAAGTGGTACACAGACATACATGGAGGCAAACATCCACAGACATAAAATAACACTATAAAATAAAATAACCCCTGACTTATCGAGGTATTTCAAAGCTGCCACTTTACCCCAGGGTGTTGGTTGGCTTGCCTAAAAGTGTCGATCTGGATTACTTAAGCATTTGCTGTCCTGTCTTTTAAGAATTCAACTTTATTTTTCATTCCTGTGGGGTTTTTGGTTCTTTTGGTTTTTTTTTCCATTTAAGAAATTATTTGGGAGGAACTTTGTATTTATCTCGAGTAAATATTTATTGTCAGGATTTCCCTATTTAGGACATTTTTCCTCACTCTCATTTCTGAGTTGGCTTTACAACACAGCTGGACGGCTAGATTCTAGTCGGCGCAATCCCTGCTGTTTCCGAGCTGGCGTGGTAGTGAGCTGCTGCGTCAGCGCCATACAGCTTCCTGAAGTTAGACTTGCTAGTATGCATCAGTCATTGATATGTATTTTAATTCAGTTCGGTTTATGAGTTTTACAAGCAGCTGACTGTCATCTCCAGTGTTTTTGATTATTGCGATACAACAATGAAGGGAGAGAGGCGGAAGAAAAACCTGTTGTTTTTGTTTGTTTATTCTTTGTTTGTTTTGTTTTGTTTTGTTTTTGTTTTTAACCATCTTATAAGAGAAGCCATTTCACTGGATCTCTAAGGCAACTCTAAAAATTGTGTCAAAGAGCTAGCTGTTTTAATAGATGAGAAAACAGATTCAGAGAGAGCTGGGGAACTCTCTCCAAACCATAGGACAGATAAACAGGAGAACCAGGGCCTCCCATAGTCCTTGGCATTTGACCTCTACACAACAGCTGTATGAGCAAAGTAATTACATTAATGAACGAAAACAAAATGGAGCAAACTTGGATCTTACTTATGTTAAAAATCATGTTTGTTTTTTAACCAGATCTGACTTTTACAAAAAACACAATATAAAACTTTGAAAAGGTAAGCCACAAAAAGTAGAATGAGTAATTTTAAATAATTTGGGATAGACTTAAAGAAAATATTCTCTGTCTGTCCAAGAATAAAAGTCCATTGTTGGAAAAATTAGAAAGGCTACACCTTTTCTCTAGAACAGAAAAGATGACAGTCAAAATAAAAAATTATATCACTCTTAAATGATCTAGTTAAACCTCTATCATTTCTATAATTTTAACTACTGCTTGGGCTTCCATTTGGAGCTATTTCCACCTCACAGCAAGGGCTCCTTTGAGATGTAAAGGTATGGGGTGGGCAAACTGGACTTTGTCTGGAGAAACCTTGGCCAGCTGGAAGGCAGGAGAAGTGGAGTCCAGCGAAGACTTTCCACATTCTCTGAGCAGCTCTGAGGAATCCAGCTTTGGATCCATCACACTGACCTTTCTCCAGAGTATTTTCTTTCAGGAGTTCTTCACATGGAAAATCTTATTTTTTTTTCCCCTTAAAGGATAGCCAAATTCTTGAGAGGGAAAATAATTATCTGGTTGAAACATTAGAAGAAGGTCAAAGGCTTCTGGTGGCTTTGGCAGCATTGTCTCTACCCATTTTTGAAGCCTCATCTTAGGCTGTGTCTAGACAGCCAAGGCGCGTTGGACACAGGTCTGAAACACTGAGCTGGGCTGATTTACTGGAAGGCTCATAAATCCTGCCCAGGAAGCTTTCAGGTTCTCACCACATGCTGTAGCTCTATAGATAACCCACAGCAATTTGTACTGACTGCATTTTTTTGTTTAGTCTATTTCGGCTGCAATCATGCAGATAGGAGCTTCTGAATGAGTCTGCTCTGAAACCAAGTTATGTGTCTTACAGTTTGAAGAATTGAAAGTTGTTGTGGTGCTGAGAAGAAAGGTTTTGGGAAAGGCCCACCCCTTAGGTAAAAGGCGCTTAAACTGATTTGCTGAAGTGAACAAGACCGCAGGATGAGCTCATGTTTTGATTATATGTGAAAAAAAAATGTTCTTACATGTCAAAAGAATGCTTTTGGCTGTTAGGAACATAAAGTTTAATTCCCTTCTTTTTTATTTTTAAGGTCTCTTCAAACATTTGACACCAGCTATTTAAACAATTAAGAATGATGTTTCAAAATAATCTTTTAGCAAAATTCCCTTTTATATTTGAGCTGTTTGATAAAATAAGTGCTTTTAGGAGTGGAATTTCCTGCGATCCAAGGCCTGCTGATAACTCCACCATTTAATGCACACTGTCGCACTGGTCCAGGGCCTCACATTCTGCCACAGAGAGGACATGAGGCCAGCTTCTTCTTTGCTCAGTCAAAACTATTCCTTCCAGTATCTGTGATTCTGAAAGGTCAGTCATGATGTCTAGCTGTCAGTTCTTGGTTTCTGGAAAAATTGAACTGTATTGTCCAGATGTTTATTATTTATTTTTGGTCTTAAGTGTTCATAAGACATATATTACATAATTTCTTAAGCTGTAAACTTATCTAGTGAATTTAAGACAGGTTCAATTTATTATTCAAAATCTTGACTTGAGATGGGCATGGCAGCATGAGATCAGCACATGGGAGATGGAGGCAGGAGGATCGTGAATTTGAGGCCGGCCAGAGCTACACAAGAAGACCTTGACTAAAAAATACACACGGTTTCATAAACTTATCTTGCAAACTGTGTATGCCAGGAATACATGCGAGTATGTGTGTGTGTGTGTGTGTGTGTGTGTGTGTGTGTGTATCCCAAGTCTTTCAGTTTCCAAGCCAACGCTTTAGTATCTTCATTCAAATGTGTGTTTTCTAGACAGTGCAGCATTCTTGGTACAAAGTATTTGCTTCATTTTAATATGGTTTTCTGAAAGTGAGATACAAGCAACTGTCACAAGCTTCCCAATGAAATATCATATGTGTGCAATAAAGAAGGTTGGTGAATTTTTTTTTTTTATATACCATTTTCTTTGGCAGTACACTTTTCTTAATACAGGGTTGGTAAACATAGTAATATATAATAGAGTAGACTATATCAAGGGCCAGGAACATTGGTTAACAATCTAGTCTGCAGCATTCATCTTTGCTCTCTCTCTCTCTCTCTTTGTGTGTGTGTGTGTATGTGTGTACTATATCATGTTGTCTGTGGAGAGTAGAGGTTCACATCAGGTGTCTTCCTCTGTTATTCCTCCCCTCATTTTGAAATATGGTCTCTCACTGAACCCAGAACTTACTATTTAGACATATATTTATATAACAGTACATTTATAAAGCAATGGAATAACCAGTGAGAAATTCAACTTTGTTTTCCTTTTGAAAATTTGGACAACTCATTCTGGGCAGTGGTGGCACACGCCTTTAATCCTAGAACTTAGGGGGCAGAGGCAGGTGGATCTCCGAGTTTGAAGCCAGCCTGGTCTGCAGAGAGAGTTGCAGGACAGCCAGGGCTACACAGAGAAACCCTGTCGAAAAAAATAAAATAAAATAAAATCTAGACAATTCACTGTGGGTTTTCACTGATCATTGATTCTGGAAGCTTCCCAGTAGTCATCATTCCCTTTATTTCCTCCCTTCTGCACACACCCAATCCATCAACCTTTGTAGGTTTCAACTCCCTTTCTCATCTTTCCTTTCACTATTTTTCTAATAAAATGTCAGACAAATTTTTATTCAATTGCTGCATCCACGGTGCTAAATATACAAGTAAAAAAACCACAATTGTATTGTTTGCCCTCACTCCAAATTTATATTTTCAGTTACCAAATTGGCACTAACCTTTCCAGACATCTTACTATAATTCTGTACCAAATATTTTCCATGTCCTAGATGATTATCAATTCATAGCTTTTCTTTCCTGGAATCCCCAATGCACCTCTCACTGTTCATATTTAGCTGATTATCTTGCTTCATACCTTATGAGGAATATATATGCCATTGATAAAACTGATCATCATACTGTTCAAGAAATCCATCAGATCACTTTCATTTACAGCTTCAGACTCTGCGTTTTGACAGAGCTCCAATGATGAAATGGCCAAACCATCACCTTGCGCTCTGTGTCCTGTCTCTTCTATTGCCTAATTCCTTATATCAGATTTCTTCCCACAATCATTCACTATATCTCCACTGAAATGTTTCTTCCTTTGCACTCCTTGATCACTAGTATATCAAGCTCACATGCCTTAAAGACAACCAGCTTAAAGCATATTCTCTCTCAAATGCACTCCCTGGAACTGCCCCATTTATAGCAAATTCACAGCAAAGATCCCTGAATGCTTTCCTGCATTCTCTCCCTCCACTTCTTCCAGAGTGTTGCCCCTCACCCCCACCCTGCTGCCATGACTAAAATGATCTTGCTTCTCTGTAATACAGCTCTCATCCAAGTCATAGATTTATCTATGCCCTATTTATCATTTATGTATATATGTATGTATGTATGTATGTATGTGTGCATCCATCTATCTATCTATCTATCTATTTATCTATCTATCTATCTATCTGTCTATCTATCGTCTATCTCTGTATCTATATCTATGTCTATATCTATACCAAAGGGGGTGTCAAAACAGAAAAACAAGAACAAGACTACACTGGAAGCATTGCTATCAACAAGTTGGAAGATTACAAGACTATACAAGAAGAATATAGGATTTTATAAAATCAGGAATTAATTATGAAAACCAAATATGTCCTGGGCAAACTTAGCAGCTTGTTCTCAGATGAATCAGACAATGAAACAACACTGTGATATAAAAGATGAGAAAATAAACAGAATTAGAAATGGGACACATGATTCAACAGAGGGTTCAGAGATGCCAACTCTACTTTCATGATAGTAAATTTATAAGCATCAATTATGGGCACAGTTTCTAAGACTGTCACATAAATTAAAATAATAATACCATGAGGTTAAACCTAGAGATAAATTAGGAAAAATATTCAATACAGTTTTTGTCTCAGAGTTTTATGTCCTTCACACCATAAATGTATGTGTGTGTGTGTGTGTTAGGAAAGCTTCTTTTATGTACCAATTCTCAGAAGTGTGGCAGGACAGAAGGACAGGGGAGAGTGAGGGGACATGAGAACAAAGAGGCCCCTCATTCTGGACTTGCCTTTGTCTTTCCTGCTGGCTGAGATTCAAGAAGCTTCAGTATAACTGATAAAGCCAAAGCTGCCTACCAAAGAGAGCAGGTATTTTCCTAAGGATATCTTAAATGCGGGTATGATTTTATTTTTGAGAGAGTATCTCATTATGTAGCCCCAGCTAGCCTATAACTTGTTATGTAGACCAAGCTGGCTTTGAACTGGTAGAGATCAGCCTACCTTTGCTGCCTCGAGTGCTACTAAGTATAATTTCTCCTAAGAGAATGTTCTATGAATTCCGTGAAGGTAAATGGTCCTAGATGGCTGTGCAAGATGCGTAGGTGTCATTCTTCATGTCTGTCCTCTATCTCACCCTGAGCATTCTGTCTTTGCATCTCTTTATGACCGACAACAGCTCCTCTCCTCCATCTTTTTAGTCTAGTGTGATGTCATGCCTCATCCGAAGCACAAGGAAACCCTCTACTTCTGCACTCACTCCATCCCTCCCTGTTTTGCACCACAGCCTGCCCCATTATTCCCTATCAGTAGCTTCTTATGGTCTTCGGATGAAGACAATAAACAACCTTTGTGTGGCTTATGGGGTCACCTGTGACTGGGATCACGGACTGTTTCCACACATTAGTGAATTTTAATTGTCCCTAGATTCTCAAAACGGAGAGGTCACTCTGATATGAATTCTATACAAGCGATAAAGACCACGTGTAATTAAGTGATCTTTCTGTTGCTAATGTGCCTTGTTCTATTATGTAGTTCCTGGAAGTGGGGAACATATTTGTCTTGTTGGTGGAACTGAGGTACAGCATCACCACGCAGTAAATAACTTCTTCGCATATGTGGCAGACTGCAGCGATCGCAGCTGCCTGAGTTAGCCTAGCCTCTTTGCCTTTTAGACATATTCTCCTTATCTCTGTATCACCCATAAAGATCACTTCCACTGTTCTATAACAAGGCTATCTGCATACGGTTGCCTAAAAGCATCATGATCCATTGTCTTTGAAACAACTTTCTTTGGTATAAGTTGACTTGCTATAGGACTAATGCTATATCTTTTTTTTTTCTTGACATTAGTGAAAAATAAAAGCAAAAGAGGACAGATAAATAATAAAACATCTTAAATAAAATTAAAAAAAATAATGTTTGTGGGAAAGGCTTTTAACTAGGAAACCCTCACCAATCACATTTACTGTAAGTGTAGCTGCAGCATCAGCTGAGTCATCCCTGGCCCTGACCTGCTCTGGCTGCCATTGCTGTGGTGCCTGCCCATGCCAGCATTAATCATAGTCATTGGCCGAAGAATGGGAGCATGGGTCTACTTAGTAACTGGGGATTGAAATGTAGGTAGGCTTCACAGTTTAACTGTTAAAGAGTCTCATGATAGAAAATGCTTGCTATTCAGATACTCTTCCTCCAACCCAAACACTAACCTGATGTCCTGAGAAGATACCATAATAAAAATAGACAACTTGGGAGTGGCTGATGGGTGGGAACTTGGTCTTCAGGCCCTGTTCTCAGTCTTCATTGTTTCTTCACAAGAGGAGGGAGGCTGGCTGGTTTGATTGGTGACTTATAAAGGAGAAATTGAGCAAGCTGTGCCTGCAGGACACAGGCATTCTCTCCCATTCCCAGATGTCCTGCCGAGTTCTGTCCTCTGGCAGAGCTTGCGGTTGCTCAGCTGTGCTTGTGATTACTGAGCACTCAAGTATGAACATGAAATTTGGCCTTAGAACTCAAGCCATTTGTCTTATGCCATATCTATTTCTTCCTCTATACTGCTTCTAAAACTGCCAACAACAGCAGTTTTCAACAGAGAGGGAAGGTCAGGATGCAATGAAGTGGTCCATCCCCAAAACTCCACATGTGAGATGAGGCTTTTAATGGGAAGATTACTGATGGTTGTCTCAAAGAGGACGCAACAGAAGGCTTTCTTGGTGAAAATGCCCAGTAGGCAGTTGGAGATGTGGGGCTGGTGTCTCCGCCTAATGAACAACAACCACACTGCATGTGTCTGTGATGCTGGGTGCCATGTGAATTTGTTTATTTTATTTTAATACAGCTTATTAGCTTCGTTAAGTTATTTCCCCATAGGAGGACAAGCCAAACAGCCACAGGTCATGTGTCTACTTGGGCATAACCAATAGCAGGCAAATTAGCCAATATTACAATGTCATTAAAAAAAAAGTTGTTGTTGCAATCCGAACTTCATTTAGCCCAGAGCAACGAGAGACATTAGAAGGGAATAAAGGCAACTGGTGAAGAAAGCAGAGAAAGAGCCACAATTATTCTCAGACTGCCTCATTTATTAGGTCATAAAAGGTTGTGGTAATGGCCAGCTTAAGCTGAACATTTTTAGAATCTCAGGAATAAATACAGAATGGCCGTGGGCTCATGCCAGCCATGTTTTATCACATGTCAGGAAAAAGAGCAGTGGAGGCTGTGCTAGCCTGGTCCCATCCCTTCCACATTTGTTTTGTTTGAAAATCGCTCTTTCAAATGAAAGTCACCTTTCATTTGTGTTGGTGACTAAATAATAACAGTGACTATTATGTAAAAACAAAATAAGACTCATTAAAAACTTCTAAAGAATGAGAATTATGAAGAACCACAAATAAAGGAGAAGTATCATGTCTCCCAGTCAGTGTTCTGTAGATCAAGAAGCCAATAATACAAAATAAAGCAAAGCCAATCCCAAGATGATATGGACAGAGAAAGAAAAACACAGAAATATTATAAAAGAACGAGCAGAACTGGCAGTGTCATGAAATACGTGCTTTTATTCAATGGCTTTCCCACAAAGCCAGCCTTTGGAATGATTCTTGATGTCATTGTTAAAGATCATGTTGAGCTCTTGTCAAAGTCAGCTGTCTGAGCCCATGTTAGAAAATTTCTGTAAGTTCTTATTACCTGAAAAAAATAGATTTTTATGCCACTGCTCTGATGGCTCTCCTTGATGGGAGCATCAAGGGATGTTTATATATAGCTTTATAGATAGATATGTTTTTACCTAGCTTTATACACAGCCAGACTGGCCAACCCCTAACGTGTCCAGACCCAGAATATCAGACCCCACTTAGCCACATGGAATTTGGCTCTGTGGTCCCTCACTGCTAACCATCAGGGAGATCAGTGAGAGGCAAACTCAACACAGAGAGTGCAAACCTGGGTAGGGCTCAAAGTCTAGTCATGCACGCTGGTAAGTTTACTACAAACAGTTGAATAAGGCTAGGTCTCCAGGAAGCCTAACTGTTCAGAAATCACTTTGTGTACCAATTTGTAATATAATGGGAGTGGAACTGGGTCTTAAAAAATAGAGAAAGAAACCATATTCTTAATTAAAAAAACAAAGAAATGAGCATTTCCATGGTGACCTGTGTCTTGCATGAATGAGTGAAGTGTAAACAAACAGAAGATGGTGGTGATGATGGTTTTTGGTCAGGAGCTTCATGGCAAGCTCTTTTATTCATTTAGACCTCTGCATGCACTATTTATTCCTTCCCCTGACCTCACCATTTGGCAGGCCTCTACCCCTCCTCAGAGCAACCACTCAAATGTCCTTTCCTCTGAGTTGTTCTCAGCAGCAACTGCATAAATTATCCTCTCTTCTGAACTCCTTGAATACCTTACTCAAACATCTCTTGAGCTGAACTATTTTCTACTTAGGCCATCTTTATCCCTCAAGTTGGTAGAACTATGAGAAAGACTAGAGTTGATTTATATAAAGGTGTGGATGAAACATCTATTGTGGACTAATAGAAGTAGCAGCTCATTTCTTCATCCTGTAAGTTTCTATTAAAAGGAGCATCCATGCACGTGTCTTTGTAAAAAAAAAATAGAAGGATGGATGCACTGTGCATCTGATTACATTATGTGTTTCGTATAATGGATGTTGTGTTACTTATGTCTTGATTAATTTAATAAACATGTGTTGAGGAGCTGGGAACCAGGTATTGTCACGTCAGGTACTTAGGACTACCTGTTGATTAAGGGAGGCCAGATCCTGGTTCTCATGAATTTCGTATAATGACTTTGGGTAGAGGCAGTGAATGGAATGCTGACACTAATTATTTATTTAGACTTCACTGTCAAGGTACCAAGTAAACCCCAATGACATATCCCTCTTCCTCCTGAAATGAGACAAAAACCAGACATCTGTTTTATTCCAGAAAACTTCATCATTTCAACAATTACTCACAAGATTGAAAATAATTCATAACCCAGATAAAGAACTTCTTTACAAAGTCCCTAGTGGTTTTTCAAAATTGTTTTTAAAAATACGTACAGTACAAAGGAGTCTTTGACCAGGCAGCTGTTTCAAACAACAATGATTTCATGTCTTAAGACTAACTTTAAAATTGAGATGTCTGCCTTCCAGGAAAATTCAGCAGCTGTGAGAGTATGTCACTTCTCTTTCTTTCACATTTTACTGGAGTTAATTTTAAGTGAAACAAATATATATATATACTTGTAAGAGAGAAAATTGTATGCAATACAGAACCAAAATTATTGCAAAACAAGCAACAGCACATTTTTATCCACAAGAAAAACACAAAGAAAAATGTAAAAATTAGCTGACGAAAGACAACATAGCACTTTCCTAATGATTCTTAAAAACCTGTCCCTGCCAAGTTTAGAAAAGGATCCTCCCAAAATATCAATAAAATCTGCACTGACTCTGATTTCTACAGGAATGAGGATACCTGAGGAGAGACTCAAAGGCTTTGGGAAGCAGCATAGAGAATCAGCTCAAATAAAGAATGCAAATAATCTCTTTCTTGAGTCCATCCAACCACAGTGCCGAGCTCAGGGCTCCAAGTGACAAGATGGTCCTCGTGAGTGAGAGAAACAAGGAGTGCCTTGGGACAACTAAAGTGGGGTAGACGATTCTAAAAGGCAATGGGAAGGTGGGCATAAGGCAAAAACAAAAGGAAAGCTTGGATAGCCGCTTGTCAGATCGTCTCTTACTCCACTTGGAAGCCAAATCAAAATGGTTCAAAGGTCTTAACATAAGACCTGAAATCTTAAAAGTGCCAGTGGAAAACCCCTCAAGACAGAGGAAGGAACAACACATTTTTTAAATAGAACTCCAACACAGCAGGGCATATTACCAAAAACCAACAAACAGGATTGCTTGCAGTGAAAATGTTACCACAGCATGGGAAAAAATTACCAGAATGAAGAGACCGCCATGAAAGTGAAAATATCTCCCAGCCATTTATCTGAGAAGAAAGTGACTCAAGAATACATAAATAACCCCCCAAAACCAAACACCAAATAAATAAATATATAAACCCGATCAATATGAATTAAACAAATAATCAAAAGAAGTACTACAAATGGCTGATAAATACATGAAAAAATATCCAATACTATCGGCAATAAAAGAAACATAAGTTTAAGTCCAAGATCTTCCTCCAATCAGAATGGCTGTTAGCAAGAAGACTTCCAATTACAAATGCTAGTGTGTGTGTCTTTGTAGCTTTTTTTTTTTGGATCTTTATATATTGTTGGTATCAGTATAAATTAGATGATTTATAATAATGTAGAAGTCAGCATAAAGATGCCTAAAAAAAAAACAACCAAACAACAACAAAAATCCTTAAAACTAGAACCATGGTATGATCTCACCGCAGCACTCTTACACCGGAAGGAATCTAATCCGCACACAGTAGAGGTACCTGTACACTTATTCTCCCTGGGCTGACATTCACTATGCCTGAGTTAATAGAATCAACCTAGGTACTCATCCACATGTGAATATATAAAGACATGTGTCATAAACAACAGAGTATCATTCAGCCAAAAGGAACAAATCTATGCCAGTGTCTGGAAAGTAGATGAAATTCTATAGCGATATATTAAGCCAGACAAACACTGTGCATTTTCTATTACATTATAGCTCTATTTTTAAAAGTCACAAAAGTAGAAGGGGGAGAGGGACAAGTGAGCTGAAGGGGAGGTAAGCATGGTCTAAGTGTCTTGTATACATGTTTGACAACGCCATTATAAAACCGCTCTTCAACAGAGATAACATAAGCTGTAAATGTAGAGGCAAAGTACCATCTGTGAGGAAACCCATAATGGAGTCTCCTGCATTTTAGCCATTGACCTTGATGGAAAAGGCAGAAGGAAAGCAGCAATGAGCAAAGTGAAATGATGAAGACCTTGACAGAACTGAGCATCTGATAATCACATTAGGAAATAGCAGTGGCTGGCAAGGTTCTATGGTGACTGAAGCCCAAGAAGGAAGACTCCAGGGGAAACTATGCTTCTCTGTGAAACTGTGAGATCATAAAAATCATGTCAAACCTGGAGATGGACACAGTTCCATCTGCTGTGCAAAGGCCTGAGCAGGAAGGCTGCCTTAATTCTCTCCTCCTCTTAGGGCAGGTGTGAGGCTTTACTTGGGCTTCTGTTATCACATAAGAAGAGGGTGTGGAGGTAGACATCTATGATCCCAGCACTGAGGAGTCGGAGGCAGCAGAACGGGGCTCCAATCATTAGCATCACAACAGCCCCCAAATAGATGCTTCCTGATGAAGTCAGAGGAGTGGCTGAAAGGCTGGGTCCCATCTGAAATGCCCTTATCCACTGTCAGAGTTTTCACCTGCCAGTTGAGTAACTACCTGGCAAAATCTGGCAATTTTCCTTGTGATTCTCTTCTTGAGATTGGCATTGTGATGGCTAATTTGTGAGTCATATAGGAAAGAAACTAATTTCAAATGGATGGTCTGGAACGCATCACATTTCCATCTCTAAGGACATGTCATCAAATTCCCAGGCTTTTCTCTTCTCTCTTGAGTGTCTCACCTTCCTTCCTTCCTTCCTTCCTTCCTTCCTTCCTTCCTTCCTTCCT
>NW_026596057.1:8029173-8063791 GCF_907164565.1 Psammomys obesus | reverse complement strand
CCTTCCTTCCTTCCTTCCTTCCTTCCTTCCTTCCTTCCTTCCTTCCTTCCTTCCTTCCTTCCTTCCAGTTCATTTCATTGAAAACATGTTCTCCATAGACCTGGCAGCTCCCTTCTAAAAATCTAGAAAGGCTTCCTGTGCCTTAGCTTTAAATTTTCCCATACTGTGAGGCTGTGGCCTACTCTTTCAACTGCCCCCCTCCAATTTACTATATTCATTTCTCATAATTTTTAGCTTTAAATAGTTTCTTTCTATAAAAAGCAAACTTGATATTTTCCAAATTCACTTTTTTTTTTTTTAAATATAACCATGGCCTCCCCTATGCCAATCTCCAGATGTGGGATACCACTCTTAACCTAGCCCTTCTTCCTCCACAGTAACTACTCAGGGTAACTTGATTGTTGATGTTTGGCTTGAACTGCTCATTTTAGCTCTGTCTCTTTGTCTCGCTCCCTCTACTTTTTCCCTTCATCATTGTGGGTACATAAAACACAGTTACTCTTAATATTCATGATTTTGAGTTTCAATCTTTCCTTGTACAATTTCACGAATATTTCCTTGTTACCTATTATTAATCAAGATAACTTTTGGGATGGCTTCTTAAACATTTTGAAACACACAAGTATGTGAACTTGCAATGTAAAGCATGAAATGCTACACAAATATTTGCTACCAGTTTTAAAGAAATATTTTTACACAACATGGACCTGTCTTTAAAAAAAGTGTTAATGGAAATTTAAGATCAAGAGGGAAAAAATCTATCAAGAAGCTATTCCAAGATTACAAAGTTTGTTTTCTCATCTGCCTATTTATTCTTGAATAGCTGCTACCTTTTAAGCATGGTAGCACTAGGCACTGAAGATACAACAGTGAACAAAAAACTGCATAAAAGCATTAATAAGTACTCTGTGTTATGAATAATATAGAGTAAGAGAGACAGATGTTGGGATAGTTACTTAAAACATGAAGCAGTGACATTTGAAAGAGACTTGAATTGAAGGGAATGGGGTACAACCCATGAAAATTTTAAGAAAGAACATTCCTTTCAATTACGAAAGTCCCCAGACAGAGCCAAGCTCAGCATATCCAAGAAACAAAGGGGGAGAGTGTCCCTGGAGATGGGGGGAACATATGGGGTAGTTAGAGCTGAACTCAGAGAAGCAGATGTAGAAGGCATGCAGCATGTGAGAATTCGCTGACTTGGGTCTGGAGCTTGGTGCAGGGACATGGCAGGGATTTGGGTAGAGAGCTGTGTGATATCGTCCAGGGCCTCCTGGAAGCATCTCTGGTGATTGTCGCATGATGGCGGAGTGCAAGGAAGAGAGAAAGGACTCAGCCGGAGAGGAGTAGAATGAGGAGGTAGACAGGAAGAAAAGACATAGTTGACCAATAGGCAAACACTCGAAAGGACAGCCCGCACATAGTTCAAAGAAACTGATTGTGGAATGTGAGGAGAAGAGTGAACTCAAAAGGGACCAGGATGTATTTGGTCTGAGTGACTCAGGGAAGGCAAGAGAATTATGTCTGGGTGGGGAATCCAGGGTCCAGCGTTAAACTGAGTGAAGTAGGCAGGAAATGGAATGCGGATTTGATACTGAGGAGATTGAACTTGAGTCCCAAGACTTCTTATCTGTTATACCCTAGCACACTGTCAGAGTAGCTGGGTACACGTTAGACTATTAGCACACCAAAATAGAAAGAGCATCCTCTTACCGTTTCTATGGCAACACTGTTCACCAGGATAGACGGGATTCAACTAAAAGCCAAGACTAAAAGTAACAGTGAAAATGCCCAAGCACATGTGTTTGCTAGTTAACTTGTGCTGATGTAGGAATTATTCAAGAGCAAACACACATAACACCCTATGCACTGGGTAGAATAGTCTACTACCTATTCAGTTAAATATTTTTAAGTTTGCATATTTCAAATGTGTAAGCTTTTACTATAAACATTATTTATCAAAAGGACATTAAAATATCCCCCACCAGCTTTCAACACTGTGTGAGTCCCAACTTTTCTCACAAAGAAAATTGTACCTTCTAAAGGTGACGAAGTCCTTATTCTTTCATAACATACATTGATTTCCTCACTAAAGGGAGGGAAGTGACCTATAGTCTGGCAGGATCATGTTTATAAAACTAGATTGCTAGTGAAAATAAACAAAGCAAAATTTAGCAACAGAGGGGGGAGAAAAGAAGAAGAAAAAGCTGGCCTTTCTCCACGGGTTAGGCATAGGCAGACTGATCTCATTTCCTGGGAAAAGCCACAGTGACAAGAGAGTCTACCAGGGAAAGAACATTTTAACCTCCAAATTCAAACGGTCACTGTGGCCTGCTGGGTTGCTCACTTGTCAGCATGTGCTGGCTTTATTAGAGAGGCACCGCAGAACTTGAAAGGAGGGACGTTGGTGTGCAGAGGAGAAGCAGGCTCAGACTGCACACTTACGCAACAAGTCACATGCTGTGACTCCTGACTGTCACCAAAGGCAGGATGCAGGAGCGGCGTCCATGAGGAAAAGGCAGAGTGAATCACAGACACTCCTGTGGCTTGGAGGAGGAGGGGAGTGTGTGGTAAGCACCACCCTGAAGGCAACTCAAACCAAAAACTGTGATCAGGACTCTGCATTTGTAGTTTTCTTGTACTAGGAATATTGACTATGGGGAAAGGGATATTTTGTATCCAAGGAAAATGGGCTGTATAGTATTCCCCACTAGCCCCTTGTTATTTTAATTCTTTAGTTCTTTGAACAAATTACCAAATTTTATAATTCTACATCTGTCTGGGGATCACTGTAGTTGTAGTCTACATTTGATAGAAAAATTGGCAACATCACAGAAGGCCAAGAACTTTTCCTTGGAATCAAGCTCTGAACTCCCGGATGTTTTCCTTCAGTAGCAGGCTGACTTGTATTGCAGTAATCCTTTCATACAAACTGTATGAGTGATATCTGTACTGCCGCCCAGCCTAAATGTAACGTATGTCCATAATCAATAGAACTTCAGCACAGCCTCTATTTTAATCCAAGGTAGATTTTTCCTAATAGTTTACAATCTCTGGGAGGTGGGAGGGGGCAAACCACTATCAAATAATGTAGTGACATTTGCATGTTTAAAATGCCTCATCTTTTCAAAATGAGATATTCTAATCTTTCTGCTAAGAATACAAAAAGGCAATTCTCTCTTTTATCAATATGTATAACCTTATGTAGGCTATCTCTGATTATGATGATGATGATGATGATGATGATGATGATGATGATTATTTATTAGCCTATAGATACTCCAGAGTCCTTATCACATATTACTTTTGACAAGGACCCAAGGGTCTATAACAAGAACTTGGATCATTTTCAACAAAAACTCACAGGGCACCGCATATTTCCCCCTATGCAGTTACTCTGCAGTTTTCCTAACTAACTATGAAAGTCCCATGAAATCTTCAACTGTGTTTTCACTACCAAAGTGGGTGTGAGCTGTAAAGCTGGAGTTCGGGTGTTTTAGTTTGGATTTACACAGATGTAAAGATTGGGCCTGAGCACTGGGATTCTAGGAACTTGGGATGCTAAGAAAACTTTGTTGTAGTACATCAGTGACAGGCAGGTCCCAGCACACTTCCAGCGAGTAGCTTTGACTGCATATTCTAAAACATAAGAGATAAGTCAGTCAGGCTCTCAGAGGTTAGATAGTTTTAACCTTCAACCTATTTATTTTCTCCAAGATAATTTCCAAGCCAATTAAAAATAAAAAAGTAATGTTTTTAACTTGAAATACCTCCAGAAGCTCATGTTTTGAATGTTTGGTTCCCTTATGGTGACTCTTGTTTTTGGAGGCTACGGAACCTTTAAAAAATGGGGACAGGTTGACAGAAGTGGGTCCCTAAAGTCCTTTGGAGGTTGTGTCAGAAGTAGACAGCCTCCTGAGATGGCCCAATTGATGTGAACTGAGTTTTTCAGCCATCTTTCCTCTGCCACAATGGATTCAACCCTCTTCTGTCTTTGCTCATTGGCCTTGACTGTGCTCTCCGCCTTTCCTTGGGTTGTGAACCAGTATTTGCTTCCAAGAGTTTTAGGTCAGCCAAACTCTGGAGAGGAAACACCAGTTGCTCTCTGATGAGAGGTGACAGAAGTCAGCAGGGGAAAAGGGGTCTAAAACAGGAGTGCAGAGATAGCAATAACTATATCTTCCTAACTGTTTTGCTCTCATTCATGAACGGGGTGGGATGTTGACATTGTCACAGCAGTAAAATGCAAATATCACTCATGGATCATAAGAAGATGAAATGCAGTTGAAAATAACTATTGGTAAAATAGTTTTAGTGACAAACTATGAGAATTCATGCTACTGTTCTATGTTCATGCAGTTGAGAATTGTGGTTTAACCAGGGGTATAATTAAGTAGTTAAGTATGATTTAATCATACTTACTAAGTCTATTCAATAATACAATATAATTCTGTCTGTTATGGGAAGATACGGTGTGTTATTTGAGTTATTCTACCTATGGGGACCACAGTACTGTAACTAGCTAGCTTGTTCATCTAGCAAACAGCCACCTAAATAGCAGGCCATAGTGGCTAAGGATAATTAACCTTGACTGGGTAGTGTGAGTTAGAAATTCAACCTTATATATGCGACAGCTAACATCAGAGCAATCCCTCATGTCCCAGAACTGCTTGCCCTTTGGTCTAAAATGACATGAGTACAGAAACTGAGAATAAGTTCATAGAAACTTTTATGGTAATTTGACCTCTCCATGACATTCACACCTTGGGCAGGAGACTAGTCGCCTAGGTAGGGTTTAGACCAATTTGGGTGTTGTTGACCTCATGGGTGAATTATAAGCACCACAAAATACATACTAGCCCTGTGTACAGTAGGACCTCAGAAATTGAAAATTATCCTTTCCCTCCCATGTAAAATTTGAAAACGCAAGATTTTAGACTAAATTCATAAATTCCAAATGATTCTGATTTATAATAAAGGGTATCATTTCAGGATTATTCCTATGAATATATAAAATGTGTAAATGCATCTAAGAGCTAAATATTTCATCATTCATCAGACTTAACAGAGTAGAGGAGGAAAAGGGAGGAAGGGGGAAAGGAAGAGAAGAAAAGAGAGAAGGATGGAGGAAGAAAAAGAGGAAAGAGGGGGATGAAGAGGGGAGGGGGAAACAGACATGACATCTTGGCCCTCATTATCAAGGAGGTTTTTTACCAGGACTCAGGCTTGTCCCCTTTCCCTCTGTTAGAATTAAAGTACTGAGAATCCAATAAGCAGCCAGCACTATTAATTATATCTTCATCCCCCCCGCCCCAGACTTTTGAACACACCAGCTTTTCCCTCTTTTTCAAGCTTGAATGTTATTTGACAATTAATTTCTCCTTGGCACCCCTCTTCATCTGTATCACAACTCAAAGAGAAGTGGTAAGAGAGAAAACTGTACAGTATACCTTTGTTTGGTTCATTTGTTTGGGAATGAGTGGGAGGTGTTGAATGGCAGCGTTTGGTTGCTAAGATAAACCCCTCTATTACCTTGGCTGAAATGAGTTTGATTTTCCAAATGTATTGTCTTCACCATCTGCTTAAGACAGCATGTAGGGGACATATTGAAGTCCAATTTGGTAACCAATACATTCTTAATTTTTCAAAACTAAGAGAAATAAAACCAGACAAACTTATGCAATAGGTTTCATATCCCTTGAAGACATAAAAATAATTATTAAATTGATGTGACATCTCTAAATCATTGTCATGGATTTCCCAAGTGCCACTTCATAGTAATGCAATTAATAGTCCTTTTACTCTTCCAGGACTTTCCAAAACCTTTTTAAGGGTTTTCAAGGTCAAAGCTTGCTTTTTCACTTTTGTCTTATTTAAGCATACAATGATGTCTTCTAAAGGCTATATGGTGGGTGATGATGTCATCACTTAACCATGGTCTAGAATTGGTGGTGGAAATGTACGTTGTAAGAGGTTGACTCATTTGTTCTCTCCACTTCTGACATTTCTTTTTAAGAGCTGCTTTTGCTGTGCTCGCCATGACTTTTCTACTTTATTATCATCTAAGAAGTGGTGTGAAATTCTACAAGTTCTCTTGTGCATGTGTGGAAACACAAGAAGTGTGTGTTCTTGTCTGGTTTTCATCACCCCAACTTAGAATCCCTACTCTATAAAACATTATGTGTATGTATTATTTCTGTTGTTGTTGAGGTCTAGTTTTAGGCCATGGTGGTCTGATAGGATTCAAGAGATTATTTTGATCTTTTTGTATCTGCTGAGGTTTGCTTTGTGCCCAGCTATATGGTCAATTTTTGAGAAGGTTCCATGAGGTGCTGAAAAGAAGGTATACTCTTTTGAGTTTGGTTGAAAAGTTCTGTAGACATCTATTAGGTCCATTTGATTTAGGACTTCTGTAAGTTTTTATTTCCCTATTTAGCTTCTATCTAGATGATCTGTCTCTTGGTAAGAGTGGAATGTTGAAGTCTCCCACTATTAAGATGTTGGGATCAATGTGTGATTTAAGCTTTAATAATGTTTCATTTACAAATGCAGGTGCTTTTGTATTTGGGGCATAGATGTTCAGGATTGTGATGTCCTCCTGGTGGATCTTTCCTTTGATGAGAATGAAGTGCCCCTCTTCATCTTTTTTGATTAATTTTGGTTGAAAGTCTATTTTATTAGCTATCTGGATAGCTACTCCAGTTTGTTTTCTGGGTCCATTTCCTTGAAAAACATTTTTCCAGCCCTTTACTCTGAGGTAGTGTTTATCTTTGTTGCAGAGGTGTGTTTCTTGGATGCAGCAGAATGCTGGATCCTGTTTCCGCAACCATTCGGTTAGTCTGTGTCTTTTTATTAGAGAGTTGAGTCCATTGATGTTGATAGATAATAGTGACCACTGAATGTTAGTTCCTTTTATTGTGGGCCTCTGAAAGACTCTGCCCAGCAGGGTATTAAAGCAAATGCTAAGACTCATAGACAAACTTTGGGCAGAGTGCAAGGAATCTTATGAAAGAAGGGGGAGATAGAAAGACCTGGAGGGGACAGGAGCTCCACAAGGAGAGCACAGAAGCAAGAAATCTGGGCCCAGGTGTCTCTTCTGAGACTGATACACCTACCAAGGACCATCATGGAGATAACCTAGAACTCCTGCACAGATGTAGACCATGGCAGCTCATTGTCCAAGTGGGTTCCCTATTAAGGGGAACAGGGGCTCTCTCTGACATGAACTCAGTGGCTGGCTCTTTGATCACTTCCCCCTGAGTTGGGGGGACAGCCTTATCAGGCCACAGAAGAAGACAATGCAGCCAGTTCTGATGAGACCTGATAGGCTAGGGTCAGATGGAAGGGGAGGAGGACCTCCCCTATCAGTGGCCTGGGGAAGTAACATAGGAGAAGAGGGAGGAAGAGAGGAAGGGTGGGAATGGGAGGGGATGAGGAAGGGGGCTACAGCTGGAATACAAAGTGAATAAATTATAATTAACAAAAAATAAATTAATTAAAAAAACATTATGAGTTTCTTATTTGTTTTTTTAAAGATATCTTACTGGTTTAAAAGAGGAAGATGGTCTTCCCTGGGTGACCATAGCTTCCTCTAAAGATGCTGAAAAGGAGACTAAGTTACCTAAGATTTTTCTGCTTCTGAAGAGAAAAAAAATACAATACAAAAGAGACAGGACTAATCCACCAGTCAAAAACAAAGTGGAGATCAACGTTACCTGGACAGGAAACCTACAGAAATTGCTTGGATTTCACAGGTGCATTTAATTTACTCTGCCTCATGCAACTGACTATCAATATAATGCCAATTAAATTACAGAATCATTTGAAACCAATCATTATGGTTCATTTTTATGAAGCAATCAAATATTGCTGTAGACATAGCCATGTCATTTGAATGACAAATGCGTCTTGGCAAAGTAGAAATGAAAGGGCTGGGGGAGCAACTTGAAGGGGTCGGCCAGAGTAATAAAGTGGTCAGCAAGTGCTGACATCCTGAGGAAGCCTTGTCAGGTGGCTAAGAGCCTGCTGGATTAAAGAAGAGAAAAAGTCAGTGTGAAGAAATCGCCATCACTTTCTAATAACATAGTTTGGGCTGTCTAATTAGAGACTTAGTTGCTACCTAGAAACACTGGTTAAAATGTTACTTGCAGAATTGTACTTTCACCTGAAAATGAACAAATCTGAAGGGGGAGTGCTAATTTTGATTGTTTTTGTCTGATGTGTCAATACTAACCAATGTTTGGAGATCTTCATTTATGAGGAAGCTTGTCAAAAACCACAAATCCTATATTCGAGGTGTAGCTCTTTTAAAAAAATGATGGCTCATTGAGCAACAAATGTAGTAACATTTGTACTGATGCTGAAAAAGCAGTAGCATGAATCAAGGCATGGCACGGAGCTGTTCCAGTTTTGCTTAAGGATATTCTGGTGAAAACTTTGCCACTATCAAATCAACAGATTAAAATTTGAATATATTAACATAGTCTGGATAATAACTCGGTTTAGTTACGCTATGAATTCCTATGTCTAGGCTGATATGTTGGTCTGGCCTATAGATTAAATTTGACACTAAATTTCACAAAATGGCTTATGTGTATAAGTAGCCCTCCTATTGGGGACAGCCTAGTTGTCCCCAGTAAGGCACTTGTGGGACGGGACTGGACTAGCTGCTTTATTGGTAAGATTCCATTTTTGCCTGAAATACTATCAATCCATCCATGATTTTTAAAATTTGATTTTTGGACAGGCAGTCATTATTTTAGAAATAAACAAAATGAGCCTGTCAATTTAAAGAAAAATGCCAAACACCAGCTGTGGACAGTGAAAAGATTTGGCATTAAAATGTTGGAAACTTGATAGCTGTCACCACAGCCTGACAGCTTCCACCTTACCAGTGGGACTGGCAGTGATAATAGTGAATACGATTCTTAAATTCTTAAATGGCATAACAGAATGTATACACACTTGGAAACATGTATAAACTGGCGAGCCCTTGTTTTCCAAGTGACAGCTGTGTGTGAAATTAGAGACTCACTCTCAAGCAAAGCATCAGCTTAGAGTACAGAGCAGAGCCCGACGGATGTGAGGGAAGGCAGATGGCAAAGCTTGGAGTTCACTGATGTAATTTCAAACTCTACTGTGCTACTAACTTGAGAAAGTGCCACTTGTTGAGTTTTTGGTGCAGTATCAAAGTTGGGAGGCCCGCAATTTCTGGAAAAGTTATTAAAATACTCCTTCACTTTCCAACCATAGATTTGTATCAGGCCAGCGTTTCTCCATATATTTCAACCAAAACAACATATTGTAACAGATTGAAAGCAGAATCAGATACGAGAATCCAGCTGTGTTATATTAAGCCACACATTAAAGAGGGTTCCAGGATTGTAAAAACAATGCCACCTTTCTCACTAATTTTAAAGGTATTTTTCCACTAAAAACATACCAGTTGTATTAACATGAAATGGCTACTTAAAAAAAAAAGTCTACTTTTAAGTGAATTAATTAGTATTTTTCATTTTTATTTCTTAAATAATGGCTATGACTGATGGCACGCTGACAGATGTTTGCCAACTGACTTTCTGGGGGTTAGTAGCATCTGCCAAGTCTGCCATGTAATGTTCCTACTATGTGCAATGGTCAATTTCAAGTGACAATGCGAAAGCAGTAAAGGCTCACAAAATTCCTGATGCAAGTCATAAAATACACAGAAAAGTTCTTTGGGGTCGTTAAAAAATTTTGAGTGAGAAAGGGTCCCCAGACCAAAAACTGAGGCATTCTGGATACAGATCTTGTCTTTGATCTTCCTCTAAGCATCACGAACACCGAGAGATCTAAGTTAGTTTACCGGTTGAAACACGGCAGTGCGCATGCTCACATGTATGCCTACACCCGCACACACTACAGACACACGCACACTGCAAGCACTTAATACTCGCTAAAGCAAACCCTTTTCTAATATCTGAAGGACAATAGCTTATTATCTAACTATATAAACCACACAGCAGTCACACTTTGGCCTGTAAATGATTTTAACGAGGAGGTATGGGTGGACACTGAAAGCAAGCATGGTGAAATCTGAACGATAAAAACGACCCTTTAGCGTTACATTATGGGGGGGTGGGGCAGGGGACGACTTCCTGTATGTTCAGGGTACTTTCCCCAGAATCTAAAAAAATTAACATGGACACTTTCAAAATCCAAAAAAAAAAAAAAAAAAGGAAAGGAAAGGGGGGGTGGACACTCGCTACGGCTAGACTTTGTAAATATTTTCTTTATGAAAGCATGCATCTGCTTGGCGTTAACTGCAAAGTGTGACTAATATTTTCTGCCCGAGTGTGTGCCGTGTCAGTTCCTTTTGCTGAGGCCCTCTCTGTTAATTAAAATTAATTACACATGCCAGGAGTTTGCCTTGCAAGGCGGCAAACTGAAGCAGAATGCTATCATGTAAGCAAGATAGATGGTTGGGATTTCCATAGCACTTTTTTTTTTCTCACAAGGTATAGTCTCTAAGAACATTCTTTATGAATATGTGGACTCTACCATAAAGTAGCTGACAGAAAAAAAACATAGATTAACATAGGAAATGTTAAGCCATGGACAAGAATCCTGGCCTGCAGATTGCTGTTTTTAGAGGTTGACTTATAATGAGTGTTTGATGGGGCGGGTGGGGGATTGTCTGATGATCCTCATGAAGCCATGTGTATCGAAATAGGACTCTGAATTCAAGCCTGTTCATTCTTTTCACACTGGAGAGTAAAGTGTCTGCTGTAATAATGCCAGGGCAATATATGGTCACTCTGATGATGAGGGGAAATATTGTGTCTGCCAAAGAGGACCATTGACCCACTATTCACCTGTCACTGGATTTAAATAGCAGTCTTGATGAATAACCTTCCTTGGACTTTTTATGTTCATTCTTACTGTTTGACACCATTTTTTTTTTCTCCTTGACAGGCAGACTGTTTGACACTATTCTGCAGGTCATCTCTAAAAATCTGATTATCCCAATGTCACTAAAATATGCCTTCGGTGGGAAGCCTTCAAGACTGCCAAGGGACTTGGAGCATTCAAAACATTCCTTCATTCTAGACCCTGCTAGGGAACTTTCTAAATTCTACCGTTCATTTTGCCCTGAGAACTGACTGTGATACCTGTGTCCTTTGGCACCTCTCTGATGACTTCAGCCTGGGAATGCCATGCTGCAAAAACAAACAAACAAACAAACAAACAAACAAACAAACAACAAAACAAAACCCCACACAGCCCAGATGGGAGCTAATGCACACAGGTTCTTTTAAATCTACTCTTCCAATAAGAACCAGAATGTAGGAGTATTATTTTAAATGAAAGCTCAAGACAAGACAGTTCAGATTCTGCCCCCTTCCCTTTTCCTTTAGAATGACTCATGGGGTTTCAAGAAGAAATAGCAGCTAAGTCTTTAACAAATACTAGAAATCTAATGTTATTGATTGATTGGTTGGTTGGTTGGTTGGTTGATCAGTTTTTCAAGACGGGGTTTCTCTGTGTAGCTTTGGCTGTCGTGTAGCTTGAACTGTAGACCAGGCTGGCCTGTAACTCACAGAACTCTGCCTGCCTCTGCCTCCCAAACGCTGGGATTAAAGGTGTGTGCCACTACCGCTTGTCCCAGTGTTATTTATAAACAGTCACATGTTTGAAGACTGAGCCTTCTGTATTGATCTCTTTCAAGGAGGGATGATTCTCTGTTCCACTTTCTCTCAAAACTTCCCGCCACAATGGCCCATGTCAAAGCTGTGTTTTAGAACCATTCGTATACCATTCTGTAGCATGTGTACATCAGCTGGTGCTGTTTCATGCTTCCTAAGTGGAGGCACATCCAGTCCCAAGCCACCGTGTTGGTCGGAAGCTGATTTGGGGGAGGATTGCTGCTAATCAGCAAATTGTTCCTGGAAATAGGTGAGGAGAGGGCAATGTATTCTCAAACTGTAGAAGAAAAGCAAACTTGCTACGAAGGACATCATTTCATTTAGTTCTTGAACGTCACACAGCCATGTTGGGCTTATCCATGGCCACAGCCCTGGGATGAAAACCCTCTTAGATGCTTTGACCCTAATCCCCACTGACATTCCAACATCGTAAGACAAAACTTTACTCTAAGTCTTTGGGAGAAACAGACTAATTCTAAGTTGCTGATTTGACTCTATCCTTTCTTTAGTTTGAGACACAAATGGCTGTGGAGAAAAACAATGCTTAATTCCCTAGAAAAGCAGGTACAGGCTCTGCACACGTGTTTTAGGCACAAGGAACCCTTCCGAAGCACTGTGATGACATTTCGGAAAGCTGTTTTCCCCCAGTAAAGGCAGAAATAGTTATTCAAGTAGAAGATCATACTCCTGTTTAATTTCAGACTTTAATTTTAAAACCAGTAAGAGAAGAATTTAAATTGATTGCCCCAAGCCACAGGCATTTCATACTCAAGCATTTATGAGGTTTTTCATGAGAATTAATCTTAGCTGTGAAATCAATTGTTATCAACTTGGCTCACAAAAGTATCATCAGATTATATTTGATTTTTGTCTTAGGGTAGTTGGTGAATCAATTAAACCAAGTGGGCAGTTAATTTTGGTTCTCTCGTCTCTCTAAAAACCTCTTTCTCCCATCTCTGCTGCACCAAGGATTTCCTAAAGATGCAATTTCACAATCAGAGACACTCATGAAGGCATTTTTCTCAGTAGCAAAAATTGAGAAACTATCACAATGTACAGGACCAGAGCACGGATCACCTCAGGTGTGCTGAGTGTGGGGCTCCACAAATCTACAGCTTGAAGGCATAAAATGATCTTTTACTGATTTGCCAAACAGTCAGTTCCCCAACAAGAGAAAACAGCATTTATCTTTCTAGGTAGAGAGGGTACAATCAACTTTGCCATTTACAGCATTCACAACCCAACAGTCTACAAAGATCTCGGACTCGTGTGAACTTGAACGTTCACATGAAGGGAAAGTGTAGGATGAGAGAATGAAAACCCTGTCTTTTGGGTCTCCGCTAAAACTTTTACAAATTCTAACAATGAAAGGAAACCTCAGGACTGGAAGTATAGCTCAGTGGTAGAGCTCTTGCCTCATTCATGCAAGTCTCTGGGCTCAATCCCCAGCACTGCGGGGGTGGGAAAAGAAAAGCTTAGGTTTGGCATCTGGGGGCTTAAATGGGGAGTTTTTATATTACATTGTCTAGGTGTTAACAGTTAAAGAGCGGTTTTGAGTAGTGGAAGTAAAATGATAGAAACAGGATAGAGACAATTTATAATACAACTTCTACACTGTGAGGAGTTTTTCTTTAAAAAGCACCATCTCTGCATTTTGTTCTGGTCTAAACATCAGTTATATGGTACATAACTGAAAATGCCCAAATTCTTCCTTTTAAGGAACTATTTCCCTTTGACTTCAAACTATTATATCAGAATGTAAAGCAACATTTCTATTTTTAGTGTACTAGGGTTTGAGGTTCTGGCTTCTAGAGTTGACCTACAGAATTCTTCTTTATCAGCAAGTGGCAATGTCTATACCTTCTCCACATAACAAGGAGGGCTGTGTAGCGCCTGTCCATCAATTCCTTCATGCTATTGAACGCTCAACTGGCCAGGGATTGTTCTAAGCCCTAGGATCAAATCAATAAACAGGACAGTTTGCCTCTCCATGGGGATTAGCTTAGCGGGGAAAGTAGTTACAAAATCTGTAACAATATTGTAACATCTTTATCATGTTATTTGTCTTGAAATCAGAAAGAAGTGCCACATGCTAAACTGTCTACTCAGGCTCTCCAGCTCTTGAACTACTGTTAACATTTCTTATAGGGGTACTACCGACACCTGACTGCTGCCACTGTGCTGGCGTTCTCTCTTGGAGGGATCACCACAGGTCAAATGGTCTCATGCTTAGCATGCATACATACTATATATATATATAATATATATAGATATATAATTTTTTCCAACCCTGGAAAAAGCCATGAAGTTATAGATAGAGTGCAAGAAACTATACGGGTCTTTATTACATTGAGAGTTATTAAGAGCTTCTATTCTCAAACTAATTTGCTGTTTCTTCCACCAGATACTCGTCGATAGAGAGGATTACAAACAGCCCTACCCTAGGATGACACACTTACCCACCCTCCTTGGGAAAAGTATGGTAACACACCATCTCATTTCTCAGTGTGGGTTTCTGGGCTGGCAACAGAATGAATGAGTCTTCACCTGACTCAAAAGACTTACCTTAAATGAGAGCACAAACAATGAACAACACTCTGTGAAGCAAAGAGCAATGCCTCAAGCATGGTTTCAAGGACACTGGGATAAAAGAATATTTCACCAGGTGTCTTGTGTATGTTCCTTCCAGAAGCACAGCTATACTGGTTTCCTATGTAATAGTTCACTAATCCAGAGGAACATGTGCTGATCTGCCGAAATTCCTTTAACTATGAGCATTTGCCCTCCTGACTTAGAGAAGAAACCCTGGTTCCTTCTTAACAGACACATGACATTCAACAATGTTCATGTGAAACCCACCCTTTTAGGGCAGGCCTTGTGTACCATTCTTTGCCCAGCATGTTTATTTAATTTAGCATTTTCATAAGCAACTTAGACATCAAGCATGTCTTAAAATAGAAACACAGCCATAAAGATATATAACGGGGTAAACCTGACCCCAACTTCATTTTCAACTAACAAGTGGAAAAACACACCATCCAACAATGAGAATAAAGGGCTATTCTTTTTCAGAACACCTAAAAAGCGTGCAGTAACTACAGAACAGCTTTCTTTGGCATTTATTGAGTGTCAGCAACAAGCTGGGAACAAAGTGGAGCAGTGAGCCATCCTTAAAAAAGAAAATCACTTTCTATAGGAAAAGGGGGAGGAATCGAATAGAAATACTTGATGTTAGTAATAAACCGTATCCTGAACTCTAGCTACAAAGTAGTGTCAGAGAAAGAATGCCTTATTTTAAAAGAAAACAAAACTTGACAACCCCAAGGAGTGTTCAGAAAACACCATGTGGCTGGCTGCCCTCCCACCCCCTTAGACAGAAACAGATCTCAGCTGGCCTCCAAAGCTGACATACCTGGGACCAAATGGGCCTTAGCATGACCTTCAGGCTGAAGGCTTGTCTGGGGAGGGCAAGGACCAGCACAGTGAGGCCATTATGCAGACACACTTCCCCCGAGAGGAAGCATGGCATTCCTAGCAAAATCAAATGGAACAAAACCTGGGGGCACATTCCAATCCATGGTTTAGACCAGGCCACGGTGAACTTTAAGAATCTTCTTACTCAGATTTAACTTGTGATATATGGTGAGGCGATAGATGCGGAACAGAGGACTCACAGGTGTCGGGCGGGTCTAGACCCCAGGTATTCGTGACACCATCTATGAAAGAGCCAGAGGACGGCTGGGAGCTGCATCCTCTTACCTGTATTCTAGGCAGACTAAACCAGCCTGGGTGTGAATTTTTCTCTCTTCAAACACTGAAGTCACTGCGACCAGTAACAAATCCTTCCATTTATAAAACTCTTTAGCACTGGAGCTCTGTTT
The DNA here is from genome assembly GCF_907164565.1 of Psammomys obesus. Lineage (NCBI taxonomy): Eukaryota > Metazoa > Chordata > Mammalia > Rodentia > Muridae > Psammomys > Psammomys obesus. The sequence goes on along the minus strand of NW_026596057.1, from coordinate 8,048,226 downwards.
AGAATGGCTCTAAAATCTGGTCACCAGACTCATAAAGATCATATTAATTCACTAGGACACCAAAGGATTTTAAAAAAGGGGGATGTTAAATGTATCAGTTCCCACACACCTGATGGTGTGGGACCACAGAGAAACTGTGTTAAACTTTATAGTGGAAAGCTGAACTAGTGAGCTAATGAGCTCCCAGCGATCATGCTGCAACACAAACAGCAAGGACTAAAGTGGTTTTTCAGGAGCGGTGTGGTAGGAAGGTAGGGCCGTTCCACACAGGGCTTTAAAACGGAGACTAAAAGCATTCCACGGAAATGTGTAAGGCCCGAGAGCAAACTGCAGAGCCTGCACAAGAAGATAAAAACTTTTCACTGTTTTCCTTCACAGACAAGTCTGGTTAAAGGCCTCGATGGATTTCCAGTTCACACCCCACAGTCAACGTTTAACTGGTGTCAGAAGCAGCTAGGAGATATGGGTCCTGCGGTATGGTTCTGGCTCGGTTATAAGGGAAAGCCATCTACCTTTAAGGTGGATGTTAGATCTTTAACCTATGCAGAAAAGAAGACAAAGACAAAGATTATCTCTACGGCTCCAGGAAACTCTAGCAAGTCAGGGTACTTCAGCACACTGCTCTGTTGTCAAGTTTAACTATCTCTCAGGGATTCCTAACCTTGAGGCTTCTGTGGGTCCATTGTCACAGAAGACAGATGAAAAACAGAAAACAGAGGCGCTTAGGAGACCTCTATGTTAGCCAAGTGATCCATCTAAAGACAAAGAAAGAGAACACTTCTGTTGCTGTACGGACTTGCTTTGGAAATAAGTAAGCTTAGCAGCACAGCCTCAAAGATGACTGAGGAGCAGATGACAGAGTTATCTGTGAAGATGACTCCAATAAATACACGATTTCTTCTTTACTTGGGGCGGCAAAGCCCGAAAGCTCAAAAGGTGGGCCCGACTCAATAAATCTGATAGAAACAAAAGAGGAATGTTTGGGATTTGTCACCCGTGCTACCTTTTCCTTTGAATTTAGCTTCTTCCTATCCAAAAAAGGTGGGCAATGGGTTAATCAGCATTCCCCATCAGTTGCTTTGACCTGTACTACTTCCTCTTTTTCCGTTTCCTCCACAACTGTCCGTGGTGTAAGTCGGGGCTGCGATGCTAACTGTATCAACTGTGGGTCTGTCCTGCGCTCCAGCATTGCAGCGTAAGCACTAGAGAGCTAGGCACACCATCATTTACCCGGGTTAAGTGTGACCAGACACACTGCAGCCCATTTGTTTCATGTGATACATAGTCTCTTAGTGCGACTTCATTTTTCTTCCGGTTTATTTCTTTCTTTATTTACCAGGGGGAACTGGATCTATGCAACACTCACCGACAATTGCAAATGCCATCAAAACAGAAACATCCTATTTCATTCTATTAGAGTGCCAATACAGACACACGTGCCTGTCAGTGAAGAACTGCTTAATAGAAAGGGTAACAGAATAGAAATGGAGGCAATGAGAGAATGAGGGGCCGGTCATCTTTCCCGTCATCTTTCCCATTGGTCTCTGTGTACCCTGAGGCCCACAATGGTCTTCTACCTTACCACAGCCCTTAACCCTAGCGGAATTCAGGAACACAGTTTGTGTGTGTGTGTGTTTCTATTATCTTATGGTAGTGAAAAACTCATGACTGAATAAAAAATTTAAAACCTCTTTCCTATAAGACATCTTAAATTTAAAAGCATTATTAAATCTAAGCTTTTTCCAAAAAGGAAAAAAGGAAAAACACTAATATCTTCCTAGAACTACCCCACCAAAAGGAAAACATGTGTTTCCATTTTGCCATTGGATGATGTCCATTTCAGAAATCCAAAGGCTTGGTGGTCAATGTCCTAAAAAAAAAAAAAAACAAAAAAAAAAAAAAACAAAACGCTAAAGAATACATTGGATCGTATGTGAGAACCAGGACCTTCCTAAGGTCATATCTCTAGGTAAAGGATAAATTGGGGGGAAAAAAAATTAGTCCCCTATAAATAAATAAAACAAAAACCAACCAACCAAACAAAAAACACACAAAAAAACCCAAAACAAATAAACAAAAAAAGACAACCCCCCCCAAAAAAAAACCAAAACAAAAAACAAAAAACCTGGTAATTTACTGTGTCCTGAGCAAAGATGAGTTAATAAACTGGAAAGTGGTACCAAAAAGAAACCTACACAAGACACAGAGAGATGCAGCATGTGAAGGGAGGGTTCAATACATGGGAAAAAGACAAAAATTCTCTAGCATATATCTAGATGGGATTTATAACGAAAAACAAGATTAGAAGAAAAGAACAAAAATGTTAAAATCTCACATTTTTGAAAGAGTGTGAGCCCTCAGCATTAAGAAGTAAATGAATCCCAAGGGAAGGACACAAAACAACATCAATCCATATAAACAAAGTATATCTCAGAGTACCAAAGATAAAGGAGATCTTTAAATGAACTGGTAACAAAATACAGATTGGCTTAAAATGGGACAACAAATGGACTGACCTCTGACAGCTGACCTCTCCAAAGCAGGACTGAGGCAGATTCTAAAGAAGTACCTTCAATGTGATGGGGTACATTCTATCCTGTTTATTTCTATCTAATTGAACAAAGGTCAGTTTGTAGCTTACTATCTAGTGAAAGGTGTATTTAAAAATGAGGTCAAAATAAAAACATTTTAAGGAAAGTAAATACTGACCTTGAGATTTTAACCAAGTAGCAACTATTAAGAGGATTTCTTCAGGATGTACTTTCTTATGAAGAACACAGAAACCAAACCAAAACATACATTTAATTCAAGAAGAAAGGTGAGTCAGTAACTTGGTAATTATGTCAGTATATCTAAAACACTCATCATGTTTATGTTTCTAATACAGAACATTCTATTGACTAAAGCAGTGTGAAAACTAAGGTGGAATTTAAATATTGACAACAACAATGTGGATATGAGAAGATGGTTATTGTAATCAAAATGGGTCTGGTTATTTTAAAAATAAGATAGAAAGACTAACTTATGATTTTATGACAAATAGGAATGTCATAGTATTAAAAATTTAAAAGACAATAAACACAGTGTATAACTACCAAACTAGAGAAAAGTAAGAGGTCAGGAAGTGGGGAAAGTATATAGGAAGACACAATGAAGATGGAAAATGACACTCAAATTAAATTCAAATAACTCAGTGATGATTACAAAATACAAATGGGCTAAAGTTACTCAGATCCCCTTAAAGATTTTATATTAGATTTAAAATAAAGAAATCTAGATATATGCTACTAAAAGAGAAACACTGAAGATCAACAAAGATTGATAACAAAAGGACACAAAAGGCACACTGAGAAAGTATTAACCAGAAGCTATACAATATTGATTTCAGACAAAGCAAATTTTAAGAAAAAAGACCATTACGAGAAAGAAAGAATCTTTTACAAAACTGTTCCTTAAAATTACTAGGAATTCTAAGTTTGTTAAGAATTTTGTTTCCATTTCAATTATGTGTATGTGCATATGTGTATCTCTATGTGTGAATCTGAACACGAGCGCAGTGCCCACAGAGCCTAGAATAGGGTGTCAGATCCCACAGAGCTGGAGTACACGAGGTTGTGAACTACCTGATGTGAATGCTGGATGCCAAACTTGGGTCCTCTGTAAAAGCAGCATGACTCTAAGCCACTGAGCCATCTTTCCACCCTAGGAATTCTAAGTTTTAGTGACAATAAAAGCATAGATTATCCTAAAAACACTTAAAGCAACAACTGAAATTTTCAAGCCCACTAGGTGACGTATAGTTGTTTATCACTTTTTAACTATCTCTCTTGTCAGTCCTCTCTCTGGAATTTATCTACAGTCAAGCTTTTTTGTCTGTTTTGTCCACAGTCATATTTTTAAAGCTCAGAGAAACAGAATACACAGTAGTCGCTGAGTATACTTGTTGAGTGTTTGAATTAGTCAAGATGAAAATCAGATCTCAACAACAGAGATCAGGTAATGCAATCAACAAGCATGACCCGGAGCCTGCACTTCTAACTCGTGAAGACATGCTCTCAAACAGGCATGAAGTTCTTATGAAAATTCAGAATGTGCCAGACCACATGGTCTGACCACAAGACAATCAAGTTTGAAATAAACAACAACAAGACAATAAAGTTCCATGCATTATAAAACATGAAATATATTTCTGAATAGCACAAAGGGAAGAGGAAAACAGAGAAGCTCGCAACAGAGCTGAAGACTGATGAAAATATTATAACCAATACTGTGGCAAGCAGCAGAAGACATTAAGGGTACTTGCTGAAGAATCGCACATATATATATATACATATATATATATATATATCTAGATAGATAGATAGATAGATAGATAGATAGATAGATATAGATATATATGTTACATAATATGGTTAGTAGGTGGGGAGGTAGGAGATGGACCTGTGAGGAGCTGGCAGAAAAAAAATGAGGGGGAATATGATCAAAATACCCTGTACACTCATATGAAATTCTCCAAGACTTAAAAAAAAATATTCTTTTTAAAAACACCTTCCAGGCTAGATGATTTTAGCAGTGACTTCCTTCAATCAGCCATGGTTAATGCCAGTTTTTTAACAAACTGTTCCAAAGAGCAATTAGTGTTTAATGGCATGCAACTTTATGAAGCTAAGAACCTTGATACTCAAACTTGCCAGGGGTGGTACACAAGGGAAACTGTTGCTCAGTCTTCCTTGTGAAAATTATTGTACAAGCTTAAAAAAATACTAGCTCCACAATGACTGTAAGAGATCAAGGATGGTTCTTTGGGAGTGCTAATAGTGTGTTGCACTACACAAGTAGATTGTAGGGGAAAAATATCAAATAGTCTACTAGGTGGAGATATTGACAATGTCGATCAGCTTGCCTTGGTTTGAAAGTGTATCCAGAATCCTTTGTACCAAGGAATACAGAATGTTTCTCTCCTTCCTTCCTTCCTTCCTTCCTTCCTTCCTTCCTTCCTTCCTTCCTTTGTTGTTGTTTGTTTGTTTTTGGTTTTTTAAGACAGAGTTCTCTGGGTAGCCTTGGCTATCCTAGACTCACTTTGTAGACCAGGCTGGCCTTGAACTCCCATAGATCTGCCTGCCCCTGTTTTCCCAAGTGCTGGGATTACAGGCATTCACCACCGCACCTGGCCAGATATTTTTCTAAAAATACATAATGTAAAACATTTCAAATGATTCCCTTCAAAAACAGAAACAGAATGAGAACACCCACTTATGATCAACACTGTCCTGGCAGACTTAGCACAAACACCTTTCAAAAAGCTCAAGATTTTAAAGGAAAATGTATTGCTTGGGGTAGCTGTGTCTGGAAGAGGTCTCTGAGGGAATGGCAGAATTCAGTATCATTTTAGGATTCAAGGATTCCAGAAGATCTACATTTTTCTAAAACCTAGAATATTCTTACTTTGGCGATGCTTGTACTTTTTAACAGTTACAGTTGTATTTCTTCCTGTTCCAAGCTCTTTAATAACTGAACCTTCCGGTGGACACTTGTTGGACATCTGATTTGACTGAACTCTCACAGAGCACACCCTTTAGCTCTTCAGATTCTCCAGGAACTCAGAAGAGCCCAAAACAGCACTGAGCTGGGCTCTAGAGGATCCTTACTGCTCAAACATGACTTTTTATTCATCATTTTCAGTGGGTTTTTTTTTTTTGTTTTGTTTTGTTTTCTTTCACACAAGCTACTTTCAAGAAACACCAAGTCCTCCAAGGGGGGTGGGAATCCCATTTCAATATTTCACTGGAGAGTGGTATTTCATGTTCTTTCCCCTTGGTTCTTAAAATGGTTTGTTCTTGTGGTTTTTCCAAGTATTTTAGTATTCTGAGTCATTCTGAGCAACTGACTGGGAATGTAGGAAGAAGTCTCCTTTTGCTGTTTTGATTAACTGTGTGATTGACCCTGGGCTTGTCACTGAACCTAATCAAGTAACTTCATTCATTGCTAAATAAAGATAAAACGTAGCCTGGAAACACGGGTTAAAATTAGACCCTGCCACCTGGTGACTCATTTCTCATTAATTTACACAAATTAGATTTTTCTTGTAGCATTTCCAACTGAGGAAAAATAAAAGCACCCCCTTTATTATTTCTGTCCGACTGTAGCACATTTCCATCCATTGTTTGTTCAATTCCATGGCTTAGTTTTAGTGAACAGCCATAGCACCTGGGGATGGTCGATGGTTGGCACTAAATCAAGCCTTGACAATCCCCAACAGCAATAAAAGGAGAAATTAGAAAAATGGCATGAGGAGTAGGCAAGGAAGGAAGAGTAGACCAAAGGCCTGACTCAGCTTCCACTTCTGAGTCCAAGTCTGCCTTGTGTGATCTAAGAAAGTCAAAAGAACATTGAAACCATGCTTTCTAACTTACAGAATGCTCACCCACAGCCTTCCATCTTTTTTAACTTTCTGTGCAATTGTTTCAATTCCACAAGCAAGAAAAAATTAAAAAAAAAAAAGATGAGGATTTCTAAGTTTGTAAGTAATAAACCCTGATGTGGAGAACTATAGGTAGTAAAATATAGTTTTAGGAAATTATTTGGCAAGATTTTAGGGCCTGCTGGAACACCAGGAAATACAGCAGGATTTGAAAATCTTTCTGACTCTGTTTTAGTCTTTTAAAGCCATAACCTGTGGTGGATGTTAAAAATATAACACAAGCCTAAGGAAAGCTGATGTAGTGGCGCTTGCCTGTTATTTCCACACTTGGGAGGTGGAGGCAGGAGGATTAGACAGAAGTTCAAGGCCAGCCTTGGCTATAATAATGAACTCTAGGCTAGCCTGAGGTACCTGAGATCCTGACTGGAAAAAAAAAATTAAGTGTGAGAGAAAAATTCTTAACGTAAAGACTGCTTCACTGTCTTACCTTTGTTCTGTGTTAAAGAGTGCAAAGACGTGCTTGCTGGACATGAAGCCCTTCTCCACATCCCGGACCTTCAGGTTGTCCAGTGGAAGCATGTATTTCTTTTCTTTCTCCTGTTAACACAGGTGAGAGAGAACGGACTTTAATAAAAAACACCAATGGCAACACACCACCTGAACTGGCTACCACTCGATCACACTTGATTACGTTAACTTGACAGTCACTACTTTTACACCAGGAATACCCAAGGAATACAAGTTATCGGAGACAGTGGAATCCAGTGATTCTCAACACATGGGTTCAGAGCTTAGGGGTGGGGTTGGGGTGGGGTAGGGGGTGTACAGGAAAGACTCGGAGATGGAGAAAACACATGCTCCTCTATCCTTGCCCCCTTAGATGTTTTGAAATGTTAGTTTGATATTAAGAATTTAGCCATCTGTTAATATTTAGCAAAAATGTTCTGGTCCTAATTCAATGAGAAATGCCAGATGGATTTCATTTCACGTTTTATGTGCAGCCTAAGCAGTTTTGATAGCCAGCATTGGCAGGGGAGTGGAGACGCACAAGGACCCTGGTATGAAGTACCCCATAAACTGAGATAAAGCACAGAGAACCCTTCCTTCATCTGGGGCTAAGATGAAGTATAGGTCCACAAAAGGACTTTTCTACACAACTCAGAGTTATTAGTCCACTTGGGAAAAGCCACTAGGGTTAGCTGGGTATTCATTAACACAAGTTCTCTTTTAAAACCAGACAATTCTTTATACATAATATGGATATTGGAAAGGTGACGTGTGCAAATGTGACCAAACCATGTTGGTAAAACACAGCAAACGCCAAAGACTTACCAGAGGGCACTTTTAAGCCACTGGCCCAGGGACATTGTGTAAATGCCTTCCAATCCATGTAACAGGCGAGAGGCAAACACTCAGTTTAGGAACCCTAGTAAAACCCATCAGCGGTCCCGTTAGCGTGGCACTTACTAGACAGTAGTCCTCTGTGTGAGGAGGACTGACGCCCCAGCGTAGTGGAGCGCATGCGCATAGCTCCAATTCTAACACCTCTATCGCTGCCCCTGGGAACCGTGCCCCAGACACCCATGTTTGCCAGGAGTTTGGCTGTTCCTACAGCATTCAGGGCTACGTAGGAGCTTGCGGCTCAGGAGCACAGAGCATGTACACTGTGGGACTGCAGGGGATATCACGGGTTTTGCCATTTTATGCGCCAAACCCACCAACCAACCAAATAAACAACAGCAGCAAAAAACTGAGCAGAATACATCGGAGTAGCCCCCGCCCCCCGAAAAAATACGACTCCGTACTTAACCACAAAAAATAAGACAGTGAGAAGAGAGGGCTGCAAAAGTTGAGGGAAGTTGGTTGGCGAACAAGATGGCCGCTCTGGCAAACAAAGCCTTCAAAGGGTTGAAAAAAGATAAAAGGAACTCAGCGGGAGTGGAGGAGGCCTAGGAAAAACATGTATGGGCAGAGCACTGTGAGCCCATTCTAATATTTCCTGTGCAAAATTAATAATTTATTCATAAATGCATAGATATGCTAAATAGCAAAATCTATAACTCAAGTAAATGAGGTATCAGCAGGGAGTCCAACTTACTTAAAACATTTGTCAAACTATTTTAGGGCAGAATTGTAACAGGCCAGACTAGATTGAATAAAACCTTCTCCAATACATAATCAAATGAAAATGCTTGAGACCCAGAGAACATTTTTTTTTTTTTAAATTGGATGCTTTTCAATGCCCTAAATTTAAGCAGCTGGGTTTTTTTAAAGCACCATCCTATTCAACCTTTTGAAATGATGGATTGGCCTTTTTAATAGGAAATCTGCATTTCATTGTAAAGATGGAACACGATGTCCTTGGCCTGCGTTCTATAGAAGTAGGCCTGCCTTTGTACTGCATTCTTCGGCATATAGTGAAGACTGACCAAGTTCACATCAGCTCTTAAGCTCCGGAGGAAAACATTCAGATGCAGACAGAGGAGGGGAGGAAGTACAGTCCTTACTCCCAAAGAAAGAGAATTAAACAGCATATTTACCTACGGTTTCTGGGAACATGGTACTCGATTACTTCATGATCACAAGGTTTAAGACTGACAAGACAGTTTCTTCTGACTGGCTTGGTAATTAAATTGTAAGACAGAACTAAACAGGGCACCAAGAAGTGAAACAGTATGTCATGGGTATGTCTGAAAATCTTGGTGGTTTGGGAGTTCTGGTTCAAAAACAACAGTAACAAAAATCTTGAATCTCAAAAAGCTCACACAAAAGGCTAGGGGAGGGAGAGATATATGGAAAGATGACTTCTAAAATGTAGAGAGACTTAGCACCATCTTAATTGCTAAGTTGCTAAGTAACTTGTCAGTTTTAATAATCCACCGTCCAACCTGATAAGCACCAGCTACAGGCAGCTATGAAACTACTTGAAATGTAGCTAGTTAAATTGGGATATGCGTAAATAAGAGGCAGACGCCTGGTTCCAAAGATCTGGTGCAACATATTAAGAATAATAACGATTTATTTGCTTGCTTATTTAGAACTTTTTTATATATATGGGTGCTCTGGTTTCATGTACGTCTGTGTGTCACATGGATGCTAGGAGGCCAGATGAGGGCATCAGATCCCCTAGAACTATAGTCATAAATGGCTGTAAGCCACTGTGCCAGTGCTAGGACCTCTGGAAGAGCACTGGCTGTTCTTCCTAATGAACATTGCCTCTAGCCCACCAGCAACAATTTTAATTAACAAATAAACTTAACATTAGTACTTTTAACAAATGAAAATTACATAATCTCATCAATATTTTTATATTATTTTAAGTTATAATTATGTGAATATGGCAGGGTACTATTAATCATGATTTCTCCTGCTTATTTTTTTTTCTTTTGAAGGGTGGCTGTTAGACAAAGACAAATACAAATGACATGTGGCTTGTATGAAATTTCTTTTAGAAGCACTGAGCTCTGTGCACTTAGTATCTCCTTCCTTCCTTCCATCCACTCAGGCCCTCTCCTTTTCTGAAGTTCCTGTTTCTGCCAGGCAGCATATTCCTTATTAAGCTTGGCACATTTCTGATGTGCTTTTTCCTCTCACCTGCTTCATTACACAACTTGAAACATTTCTTACTCTTTCCATGCTGCCCCAGGTTTCCGGCATCTCACAGGCTCTCTGTCTGCCTTTTAGTTTCTTTAACAATGCTAAGGTGAAGATTTAGTTCTTCAAAGTTAATAGCTTTCTATTGTTCTATCAGACTATCTAATTGATATTATTTAAATGGACTTCCTTTGCAAAGAAAAATGAAGTAAAGAATACTTTGGTTGTAAAAGAGACTTAAACTTTGATAATTTAAATGCCATTATTGGGCAGACATTTTGAGGTGAAAGCATATACAAAATTTTAGAGATTTATTTTAATGCCAATTCTTAGGGAAACTTTTTGCATATTTCGAAAAGCTTCTGGGACCGATGTCACTTTGGTGGCATCATTCTTTTTTCTCATACTTAAACAGTACTTTTTTTCCCTTTTCTGAACACAGGAGGGTCACTAGCATTTGTCTGAGGTATCCAGGAGGAGAGAGATGATTTGTTCAAAGAGAAAAGGAACATAGGAAACCTAATGCTCTATCCCAGTAAACTGGGCAAAAGCTGGAGACATTAGAGGCGCGAAGGAGGGCATCTCTGCACAAGAGAGTGTGGCCTGGCATGCAAGTGACCAATGGGTGCTTAACTGAGGAATCACAGTGAAGAGAGGTGGAGATTATAGGATGGACATACTATATGGTCTCTGGACTCGAATTCAGAGTCAGTAGATTTGTCAAGTATCCAGTTGTGGCCCCGAGCTTGCAAAGCACCATTAGTTGGTTGCTAGAAAGGGATATAGTGGGTGTTAGGAAGCGTGCATTCATGTAGCAACTTATATGAACTGAGTTTCATAAGTTGGTTAACCATTTGAGTGGCTTTAGTTTGATTTTCTTACTCATAAGGCAACAAAACTTTTCCAGGAGATTGGCTGGAGGCTGTGAGTTCTTCCTCATTCCAGTGCCAACAAAGCATAGAACACAAGTTCCATAGCATATTTTATAAATACCATCAAATTTGATTTTAAAATATTGTTTAACAAAAGGCAAGTATTAATTTTTGACCGTCACATACTTTTAAGAATTAAATAAAAATCCATTTCTAAAAATAGTATAGGATATGGTTTTAGCTTCTTGTTGCTTTGACAAAAGCACATGACCAAAAATAACTTAAAGAGAAGTCTTATGTGGGTTCACGGTTTCAGAGGTGCCAGTCCATCACCATCTTCACAGTTCACAGTGCGACAGCCAGAAAGCATGGGCAGAGGCCTGTGCTGCTGGATCTCCACTTTCTTCTCCCTCTGTTGGACTTTGACTTCTAGGCTACGTCCAGGGTGGATCTTTCCCCTTCCCCTTAGAAAACCGCCTCTGAAAACGCCCTGACAGACACACCCAGGAGCATGCCTTTCTAATCATCTGGATGTGTCTCCATCCCACAAAGTTGGTAATCAAGACTAAGCACAGATGCCTGCCTGACTGGCATGACTTTTGACCACTAAGTCAACACAAAGTTTAGACTGTCAGGCTGTGTTTATTTCTTTGTTCATCTTTGGGTTTCTTTGATTTGTTAGTGATGCCTCCTTTCTCTGGAAGGAAATGGGTACTCGAGGCACTGAAGGGCCTGTCAATACCACCTCCCCCACTAAGCCAATCCCACTTAGAGAACATTACATACTTCTTTCTTTAGCTCTCACACTTTCCACATTTTTTTGTGGATTATCTAGAATATCAGTTTCTTGGTGTTCATATTGTTTCTCTGAGCAGACTGAAGCCCCTTGAGGACAAGGACCATGCTATGCTTATTTTGTGTTTATAGCACAGCTGCTATCACACTGTTGGTTAACAAACAGTTGATTGTTGGTGACATATCACGAACAAAATTTCAATATGGTTGATCTACTTACACCATTATGTTAAAATGCATTTAACCAGATGTGATATAAACACTTATTTTTCGAGCTTCAAAGATTGGTTTTTATGCAGTTTTACATATTTTAGACACATATAAGTTATTACGTGAAGTTTTACCAATCTAGATCAAAATACCTAATTTGATTCGCAAAACTCTTATGACTTCCGAATATGACAATCCAACCACTCTTGATAACAGTGCAGAAACAAAATCACAAGGATTCTGCTCTTTAAAAATGCCAGTTCCCTCACAGACCCTAGATGAGAATGTACTATTACAATTTTCCTAAATCTATAATTCTAAATATGTATCTTTATATTCACAGATAAGTGTAGTTCTCACACTCATTAAAGACACTTCTCTTTTTATAGCAAATGAAGGCTACTGCAGAGATCCACAACCGATTAAAATACAGAAAATAAGTGATTGCGGGGTACCCAGGTCCAGCTGGTACATCAACAATGCCACCCCTACCTCCAAGGCTCAAGGAACATCCAAGAAGAGGGGGCAGAAAGATTATGAGAACCAAAGGAGCAGGGCAGAAAGTCTTCTAGACGTGGGGCGATGCTGCATCCATGAATCTCATCCATATTGCTGCCTAAACAAGACTTATGGAGAATACTCCATGCTGCTGAAAAGAGCAGTGCTGCATTGGTACAGAATTTTCTAGTATACCCATCTTTTTCTCAGATTCATATAGCAACTGCCCATGTATATTTTTCGCCATTGTTGCCTTTGCCACACCATAAACAACCAGCTTGATAAATGTCTTCTAGACTGATATGTGTCTGTTCTCCCTAAGTATTGTACCTTTCATTGGTGGTGAGCGGGACATTCCTACAACAGGGCCCTACCACACCAGCAGTAGGTGCAGACTGAAGAGACAGTAGTACTATGCCAGCCAAAAACTAGGTAGTTGTCCCATCTAGCACTTGGTCCAAAAAGAGGGCAGAAGTTCCTAGACTTCCTAGCTGAAAGATTTCTTATCCCAAAACCAAAAAAAAAAAAAAAAAATTTCTAGAATTCTAGAAACTCATGAGGTACCATGGTACCTCAAATCATTATACTTTGCTTGCTCTTCAAGAAAAAATAATATTGACCAATATTTTCTTTAACATTTTATTTTTCCTTTGTTGCACTGTAGCCAGAATGTTTATAAGCAACATTATCCTGGGTATCAGGGTAAGGACCTGGGCCATGAAAAAAATGTAATGGCATTGTGTGTTAACTCAAGACTTCTAGCTTTGACAAACACAGAACAGTTCGTAAGTGTGCATTTCATCATGTTCCTCCCCTCATCATCCACTGTATCTTGAATGGGACATTGTATTGTATGCTATTCACAATGAATCGAAGCTCTTCACCATGAGCTCTGTGTCAGCTCCAAGACTGGTCTTACAGGGTAGTCAATAATGTCTTCAAATGAAATGCTTTCATTTTCTGTGCATAAAATTTCTAATTGTATCTTTTTGAGTCTTTGTATATAAGGATGTTCAGCCTGCAGCCCATGTGTTAGATGATCCCAGGCTACCCAGGAATGTAGCCCCACACCTCTGTAAATAACAACACTCTCATATACTCTTCCGATAAAACATTTATACATAAAACAAATGAAAGACCTGGAGGGAACAGGAGCTCCACAAGGAGAGCAACAGAACCAAAAACTCTGAGCACAGGGGTCTTTTCTGAGACTGATACTCCAAACAAGGGCCATGCATGGAGATATCCTAGAACCCCTGCACAGAAGTGGCCCATGGCAGCTCAGTGTCCAAAAGGGTTCCCCAGTAATGGGAACAGGGTCTGTCTCTGACATGAACTCATGGGCTGGCTCTTTGATCACCTCCCCCTGAGGCAGCAGCCTTATTAGTCCACAGAGGAAGACAATTAAGCCAGTCCTGATGAGACCTGATAGACTAGGGTCAGATGGAAGGGGAGGAGGACCTCTCCTATCATTGGACTTGGGGAGGGGCATAGGAGAAGAAGGAGGAAAGGTGGGATTGGGAGGGGATGGAGGAAGGGGCTACAGCTGGGATACAAAGTGAATAAACTGCAATTAATAAAAATAAAATAAAAATTTCTTCCAGTAGGAATGCATTTCCACATTTGTCACTTAGCTTCAATTTGACTTGAAACTCTCACAAAACATTATACCATTGAGTATTTATAACTTTTTCTAAAAAATATTAGAGGTGCCTTTTCCTCATTTCACTTATAGACTTTCTTAGTGACCAGAATCCAGTCAGGAAAAAGACTTTGACACCACTGTCCAATATATTAATTGATTTGAAAGTGGAGAAGTCCTGACCATAGTGGGCTTGTCATGAGAAAATTTATCCTTTATATTCGTCTAATACCTCTGATGTAGACTCTCCGATGTGGCCAAGAATACATATAGAGTGTGCTCATTGCCTGCATTTCCACACACTTCCCTCTCTGTCTGGCTGACCTGCCAGTCTAATGCTCCAGTTGATAGCAGAACTCTTCTCTTGTCCTCTGGCTGCTAGGAACTTGCTTTGCCTCTTCCCTTCGGATCTTCCACATGAAGTAGCTCTTTGTAACTGGCTCTGACCTTTGGCGATGTAAATAGACCTCCATTCACCCCCAGACACAATTCACTGGACCCTCAAATTCAAACTACCTGTTTGAACTGAAGTGTACTGTGATTGCTAAGAACATCACAAAGGCATGAAGTGCTGTTGGAGGAGAAGCCAGGCTACTAGCAGATCTGCACTGGGGCCTTCCCCAACTGCTTTCAGGATTCCGTGTATCCAAGTCCGACCTCTCCGCAGCACCAGCATTCTTGGTCTCTACTATATTATTTTGAATTCCATCTTATTTTCTAAATCTCCAATTGTTTCGACTAAGTGTGTGCGTGTTATTCCTTTAACTGTAACACACACTCCGGTGTGAAAGAGCAAAGCCTTACCGTCACCTGTTTCTCTTGTCACCTGTACCCTTCTCCCTGTTTCTCTGGCTTTGCTGCTGCGCCATTCACTCTTTGAGACAAGAAACCTACCCAGCAAACACTGGTTGGCTGAACAGATGAGCAGTCCCCTCTGGGCTGGCTGGCTCTGGGCTGGCCCAGATTAAGGACTCAGAGATGATGGCTGGCTTGTAAAACACTCAAAGCACCAAAGGCAGAAAGAGAGGCTATAAAAATATTGAGAATGCCAAAGCGCTGATTTCACATGCTGTTGAAAACCAGAATCTTCTTTATTGCTATTAAAGAAGTTACAGTTATAGAGATGTACAAGTATGAAGTGCATAATGTAAACGGCTCGTCTTTTTATATGGATCTTAATTCCTTGTTTTAATCAGAACTACACTCTGAATGGTAAGGAACATCTGTCAACCAGGGGGTTGTTTAATGGAGTTCTGTAGATTTATTCTCTGATGCTGAAGAAACTACCCATGAAAAATGAGTAGAGTCTCCTAATGGGCCAAGGAAATGTCACTCCATCCGGGCTACCAGCTTTGGGACCACTGGGTCCATGCCTGTAGTGGGCTCTGGAATGGAACTGCCTATGGCATACCTCCATTGGTAGGACAAAGAAAGCCAGTGGCTCTGGTCACCTCCCACCCTAGCTGGAGAAGATGCTTTGCTCAGAGTCCATGTCGGTATCTTCAAGACATCCACCTGGCTGTTCTGACACGCAACCTTCAGACTGGTGGAGCCTCGGTTCTGGATTTCACTGTGAGAATTATTTCCTGGAATTCAACCTAGCTTCTATAATTTTCCCCTTTTATAGTTGTCTACAAAACAATTTATTCCCCCGATAACTTTTTTTTTTTCTATTTGGAGCAACTAGAGAAGGCTCCGGTTAGCAAGCGAGCAAGCACAGTGGGAATAAGCCAGTAGTATCTAGTCAATTTCTATTTTTGCGCCTTACTAAAAACAGACAATACAGCGGAACAAGACATTAATCAGTAACCCCCAGCAAGTAACAACAGCTCACATGAAGCATGTGCTAGCACGCATGTGTACCATGTGCTCACAGTCATGAATGCCTTAAACTTGCCACTGAGGGTCTTTGTGTGCTTTCAGGATTTGAGATTTGAAATTCAAGGTATGCGTGAAAGGGATAGCCCTTGAGCAACCATGTAGAACACCAAAGGCAACAAATACTAATAAGAAAGGGAGAAAACGCCTAGAGCTAGGCTATCCTACAGCAGCAGTGGAACTTGTAAGTTCAATTTTCTAAAGTCAAGCTAAGTACCATGCTCAGTGTCTTGTATTTGTTTTCAGTTACTGGGAAGGATTTTTTTTTTTCTCATCATGGCACCATATGCTGCAAGCCCTTTAAATTAGCATAATTTCAAATGCTTGCTGCTTATATTTTCATTTCTTTCTGTGTTCTAAGGCAAGGCAATTTACTTTTTTTATTTTAAAGAGAAACTTTAAAGTTTGGAACAGTGTTGGGCTTACTAGAAAAAGTGCATGACATGATTCAGATTCCTGGCATTAAAATGCAAAAACAAATAGTCTTCAATGTTAACTATTGTGGCTGTATGTTAAATCACATGTGAATATAAAAGAGGCCACAAAAGCTGAAACTATGCTTACTCTGTAGCAGCTTAAAGTGTGTATTAATCACACAGCCCTCTCCATGCACAGCCTTTGGGTACTTAAATTAAATAAAAGTGTTATTTTGGCTGAGTGTACCATACATTTGTAAAAGTGCAGCTTAATAAAAGTGCTCTGTTTACAAATCCAGCACATTTTTTTTTTCTTTTGCTTCTCTGAGAAAATGTGGGTCAGGAAGGCATAGTACAAATAAAATCTTCTGACGAGTCCCAGAACTCAGGAGATGAATGGTTTGAAATTTCCCTCCATCATTTGTCACCAAGCTACAAACAAAAATCAAAGCTTCATTTCCCCTCTCCTCTATCATTTCAGCATAGAAACACTAAAAAGGGGGGGGAGCACATTAAGGAGAAAAGTGAGGGCTGGGAAGGGGGGGTCAACCAAATTAGTGAAGTCTCTTTAAGTGCTCTGTGGCGGCGATTGAACTGTTTTGTGTTTAACTGTCTGCTTTTTGGTCTGCTGATATTAACATAATTTGAAGAGATGTCATCTGAGAGGGAAAAGCTGATCTGACTGAGACCTACATCCTTTGTCCTTGGCTAGGTAGTTAAGAGCCTTTCTCCCAGGGAGTACAGACTCATGAAGAGGGGAAGAGGGGCCCATGTAAGTGACTTCTGAGATGCAGCCTTGGACGTTAGAGAACATTTGGCAGGCTCGTTCTAAGGCAGCTGGTCGGCTGTGCACCAATACTGGGTCAAACATGTCTCCACAAAGAATAGGCTTTGGACGAGGGGACAAGTATCAGGATGCTTCTCCTTTGTCAACCCTAATGATGACTGTTAGCCTACCTATTACTTTCTGGGTGAGGGGAGTGAAACACACACACACACACACACACACACACACACACACGTATGCTCACACTCCAAATAAAACTCAGGAAAGGACAGAAAGAAGCAAGGCAGGGGTACAAGCAGGACAATAGCAAAGCTACATTCCCAGGGAGGAACAAGTGCTCTTTGCTTCCCACGCATGCTCAGGTGGGCTAATCCATCCTCAACTTTTGGGGCACAAATACACAGAAAGGGGAATCCTCATCAGGGACAGGACAAAGAAGAAATGACAAAGAAGGTTTGTAGTTGACACATGAGGGGTTCACACAGAAGCTCTGTCACCAGCTGTGTGACTCCCCAACAAGTCTCTTAATTCACCTATCACTGACTCATGTCTCATCAAGGATGTGAGGTCAATAACACCATGGAGCAGGCTACAAATTTAGGGACTCCTGACATATGTTAATTTCCATTTCCTTGAAGAAAAAAAAAACCCTTCCCCCACCCCCATCATCTTGGCCCTTAGAAATATAGCGTTCTTCAACACATTTATGATGCTATACTTTATACTTTTTTAGGCCATTGAACTAGGAGGGGAAGATAGTCAGCTCCAAGCTCAAATGTAAATACACATTGACCATGAACAGTATCAAGTCAGAAGTGTACAAAGCAGCTAAGTCATCACTGCAATTTAGTTAAAACCATGCCTCATGATTCAGGGAAGATATGGGAGAACTACAGAACTGTGGACTGGGTTGCAGCCACACTGAGGGAGTGAGGGTGTAAGTCTAGGCATACGTATCATTCCTCCTCCTCGCTCCTACAAGAGACCAAGGAAAGGACTTGGAAACAAGGACAAGCTCTTAAAAGCATAAATAATTCCAGAATTAGAGAATTGTCTATTTTTCCTGACAAAGATGATCACACACACAAAAGATGGTGCACAGGAGTCTGAAGCCCGACCAGGAAACTGTAAGTGCAGGAAGTTTTGGTTTCCTGATGCAGATCCTCAGCTGGTCTTGCATTTCTGCTGCCCTCAAAGCTGGACTCTCTAGGTGCCTGCTGTTGTCACCTTGGTCTGAGTTTTCCCTCTGCTTCCTCACAGGTTCCCCCTCATGCTTTGTTTCCTCTGTAGTAGCAGCTAGACCTGATGCAGGAAGAGTGGGGACCCTGTTCTTCCTTCTGTGGATCCCCAACCCTTGTAGGGTACTTCCTGTGTCTCATGTTTCCAAGCTTGGTTTCATGTACAACTGTACCTACTTACATTAATATCTCCTAGAGAATAAACTACCAATAACCCCTGATATTAACTATATAAAGAATTTGAGTTCTTTAATCCTTCTATCGACAAAAGCATCGAGTGGTTCAAGGTAAAGCAGTGAAGCCTGTGGCTTGAGTCACTTCTAAGGCATTCATTGCTATAAGTAGCTGCCTAGTCCAAGGCTGGACTTACAAAATTCTTATGTGCTTCTGAGCTTTAAGTGAAGAGAGACATTTAAGTCAGTGTTTCTTTAACCAGGGTCCCCGGATTCCCACAATCAATGAGTTCTTGTGACAATTTTAAGAAAATTTTATTTGGGGGCATAAAGTTTCTATAAAGTGCTTCCTGAATTGTCAGGGAGACTATTTTATGACTCAGAGGTGCCATTCAATGTCAGTCTGTCTGATTGCACTGGGTCAAGACTTACTACATCAGGTGAGAAAAGGAATGAGACAAACATCAATACATCAGTTATACACTATACTATACTATACTATACTATACTATACTATACTATACTATAC
>NW_026596057.1:7952591-8029163 GCF_907164565.1 Psammomys obesus | reverse complement strand
ACTATACTATACTATACTATACTATACTATACTATACTATACTATACTATACTATACTATACTCCAAAGGCATTGCAGCTCCATGGTGGACTGAGGCTTCATCCCAGTATTAGCAGAATGGTGGGGTCACCAGACCAGGGTACTTGGGCATGCCAATCTAGAAACAACATATGCCAGGCAGCTAAAATACCTTCCTCGTTGTTAGCTAATTCAGTTCCCTAAAAGAGGCCTCCTCTCATATGATTATAATAATTGATCAGATGAAGTTTCTAAACAGTACTGCTTTGCTAGAATTTAACCTGCAATTTTTCTTGATCTAGAACAATAAGTATAAAGTATTTATATGCTCACATATATGTAATATGATATAGCAAATAAACCTAATGTGTGCAATCAGAATGAGAGATCAATTTCTTTTAAAGCAATGATCCTTAACCTGTGGGTCATGACCCTTTGGGGGGGGGTAAAACAACCCTTTCACAGGGGTCACCTTAGATCACCAAAAAATGCAGATATTGATGTTATGATTCATAACAGTAGCCAAATTATAGTTATGACGTAGCAACGAAAATAAATGTATGGTTGGGAGTCACCACAACTTGAGAAACTGTGTTAAAGGGTTGCAGCATTAGAAGGGTTGAGAATCACTGCTTTAAAGAGTTTTCTGCCTGTCATTCATGCTGAGGAAACAGTGTTTAAGATTAGCATATTTTAACTTCTTTTAAAAGGGCTGTGTGCTATGCTCATTGTCAATTTGCATTCAAAAGCAGTACAAACAAATGGCCTTGATTTGGAGTGTTTGGGGAGGGGCTTAGAGATTGCTTTGGTTTCCAAGCACTCAGAGTGAGACCAAGAGGAAAAGTGCAAACTGGGTCCTCACCAAGCTGAGGCTGCGCTTTTGTGCCTGAGCAGCCTGGCATCCTGGGAAGGCTGATCCTGCTCTGGTTTCACCGTATGTAAAGCAGGGATAATCATACCCAATACCAATCTCTAAAGAGTAAGAAAACAAGTAGACATGGCTCTTTGAGAACAAAAAGGCAACGGGTGGGAACGCATTTCCATGCTTTCAGTAGGAACCCCGAAACTGTCTCAAGGACATGCATTTAATTCATACTGACATGTAATTTAACATGTGTTTATTTTTTGTTTCAAATTATCTGCCTTCTTTAATAAGCAGGGTTGGTAAAATGCTGAGTTGCCGGATCCAAAAATAGATCCCAGGAAGAATGGGGGACAATAGGGTTTCAGACCCACAAGGCTGAGCCCTAAATAAAAGAAGAGAATGAGAGAAACAGAGGAAGAAGATGAAGCCAAGAGTAGAGTTCAGAGTGGAGGAGGTAATTGCAGCATCACGTTCTAACAATGGTGTGTATAGATGTCTTAAGGCCGGAGGGGCAGATGAGTTAAGAGAATGTGTGAGGAAGAAGAGGAAAAGGCCTCACTCACTCCAACTTTTACAGGAATGAGAGAAGAAGGAAGGACCAGAAAAGGGGGCAGAGGCAACAGATGGAGGAGAAGGAGGACAAGGAACAGGAACAGGAGGAGGATGAGGAATAGAACAGGAGGAGGAGGAAATGCAATGGAAGCCAACATGGAGGATGTTCCTGTAACATCTATGAGACAGGGAAAGGTGTGAGTTACAGAGTAATCACCGCACAAACTAGTGTGTAGCATGTTGAACACTGCCAGCTGTGTTTTGTGGAGGGGTGAGGATGGAAGCCTGCCTGGAGTGTGTTTAACTGGGTTACACAAGAGAATGAGAAAAGAACATGGAGGAACACAGTCGACCTGGTAAAGACAGACAGACATTCCCTGGAACATCTAGCCCCGAGCTTCAGTTAAGAGAAACTGCACATAAGAAACAGCACTCACCTGAATAATCTAATTTTGCTAAAAAAAAAAAAAAAAGCACGAAAACACTAATTTTTTCATCTTACTCCTGCTCTCTGACACAAGTCCAGAAGGTTTCCCAAAGTCACCAGCGCACGAGATTCTGTGCAAAGTAATGGCTCCCCTGAAGCGGCATACAGACCTTTGCAAGTGCTGGTGTGTTGTGGGAGGAGGGAAGACGCCAGAGCTTTAGTAGAAGTCTCAAAGTGACTGTGTGGAACAGCCGCACTCTGGACTTCTGCCATGGGAGACAGAGAGAGCAGTGAGCTAATGGACCTTCACAGGTGTGTTCTTGCATCCGTGATTCTTTATGAGTGTATCCTAACAGGGAACTGTGTCTCCACAAAATAATAGCTCCTGGTTGTTTTCACGAAGGGCAGAGGGCAGGGTGCCCAAAGTTCCCAGAACATGAGCTCATTAAAGAACATTGTGGTACTGTCTTCCCAGCTATAGACAACCAGGAAATAGCATTTGCAACTTCACTTTATGAAGGAATTGTCAGACTAAACTTAGGGAACACTACAGATTGGCACTAGTTTTCTCTGAATGGTAAGACGCCGATGGGTTTTAAGACTTTCTACTCTAGACTTTTCTCAGAAAAATCTTCTTTGAACGTATCTTTCCATTCTGGGAAATGTGAATTTGGTAAATTTTCCAGTGTTCTAACAAGTGAGCAATCTGTTTCCTGGGATTACGAAGGGTTGTGTTCTCTTTTTAAACCTGTCTGTCCTGGCCTCAAAGTAACAGTCTTATCTCTTCCTTTTTATAAGTTTTCCTGCAGGCTAGGTGTGTTGGCTAGTTTTATGACAGCTTCACACAGGCTGAAGTCATCTCAGAGGAGGGAACCTCAACTAAGAAGCTGCCTTCATAATAAGATCAAGCTGTGGGCAAGCCTGTAAGGCATTTTCTTAATTAGTGATTGATGGGAGAGGGCCTAGCCTATTGTGGGTGGGGCCATCCCTGGGCTGCTGGTCCTGGGTTCTATATGAATGCAAGCTGAGCAAGCAAAGGGGAGCAAGCCAGTAATCAGCACCCCCTCACGGCCTCTGCATTAGCTCTTGCCTTCAGGTTCTGGCCCTGTTGAGCCCCTATCCTGTCTTCCTTCAGTGAGGAACAGCACTATGGAAGTGTAAGTCAAATAATCCCTTTTCTCTCCAGGTTGCTTTGGTCATGCTATTTCATCAGAGCAATAGAAACCCTAACTAAGATACTAGGGTAAAATAAAATTCTTAGAATTGCACAAAAACTCATCTCTCTTGTGTTAATGCATTTTTGCAGGAAAGTGTAGTAGCATTCATAGATGGGCTAGGCTAGAGCAGTGGTTCTCAACCTGTGGGTCATGACCCTTTTGGGGGTTTCATATCAGAGAGCCTACATGTAAGATGTATACATTAGAACTCACAACAGTAGCAAAATTACAGTTATGAAGTAGAAACAAAGTAATTTTAGGCTGGGGGCCAGCACAACATGAGGAACTGTATTAGAGGGTCGAAGCATTAAGAATGTTGAGAATCCCTGGGCTAGAGGCTTCTGGTAGAAGAGCAGGCATTGGTAGATGAAGAGTTTAGATATTCTACCAAAACACTCAAGACGTTCAGAGGCCTCTTTGCACATAGGTTGAGGTGACTAGACAGAGGCAAACAGCACTGGCATCAAGAACAGGAAGTGACGGGAGAGAACATCAAATCAGCCACAAGCTGAAGGTCTGTTTTTGGCCATATTGCAGCCCATTTTCATGATCTAAAATATGCCTTGTGCCTTCACCGAAATGGGTTGTCCCTGATAGAAACAGGAGGGAATCTAGGCCCTTTCAGTTACCAGAGTTTTTCTGGATGTGCTTCAAAGGCTAACACAGAGACTACAGAGCCCTGGAGTAAGAGGGGCTGAACCCTGGAGTCCACCCTGCTCTACCAGAACAGCCCTGGTGTTAGTTGCTTCATTTAATGGGATTCCATGGGAGACTGTGAGTGGATGAAGAAGGGTTCTGATGCTTCCAAACCCACAAGGAGAGAGAGGAAAATTTGAGAACTCCACACTGAGCTGATGCAGAGGTTCCTTACTGCCTTAAGTTCTTTTTCGGAAATCCATCCATGCTTCAAAATATATCTGAGTAGGCAATGGAAATGCAGTGTGCCCTGAAGAGAATTTCCAAGTTGCTGCACATCAATCATGAAGAATCTTCTGCTAACATGTGGCAAGTTCTTCTGTTATTGTTGTTGTTTCCCTCCAGTTAATTTAACATCTGCCTCGTCCTCAGCAAAACATTAATTTTAGCTTAATCCCCTTTCTTCCTCTCTGGTGGTAAAAGGACCTGACTTGCTTTGAAATAAAACAGAATTCAGTTGTGCTTTCATATGTGGGGTGGTTTCCATTTGATTATTATAGAACTCTAGAAGACCAGAATGAATTTGGTGATTAAGCTCTCCTCTGAGATCCAAAGTTTATAAAATGTAATCAAATAGAATATACTAAAATTTATTAAATACATTGAGGAATTACTGTGTGCAAGGGGCAGGGCAAGATGGGGTCTAGTGAATGAAGCTGGTTAAGACTTTGCTTGCAAAGTTGTCTACTCTTTTCAAAAGAAGGATGCTTATCCTAGGTGAGCTCAAAAGACAGAAAGGAACTGCCAGCCTGGAAAAAAGTGAGAAGAGGCCTTGAAAGTTTTGAAAAAACTTTGGTCAGTGTGGGATACGGTAGAGGGTCCGTCTGGTGATGAGAATGCTAAATTAAGTTTAGACGGAATACAAGAAGCAATCTCTTAGGGAGATTTAGGTGGTATTAACATTAGAATGGAACCAAAGGTGAGCAGGCAGCAGAAGTACAGGAGGCTCCAGGGGCCTAGTTAAGAAATGATAGAGGATGCGGGTGGCAGTGGGAATGTACCTGGAGCCGACATCAAGAACTTAGAACAGCCCGAGATAATCGATGAGCAGGCAGGAGGTGATTAACACAGCCTGGGAAAAGATGGTGGTGGCTTAGACTAAGGGGCCTGGGGAGCAGACGAAGCTGTGTGCGCTTGAAAACCTGGTAGGGATTGGAGATGATGCCCTGAGATGGGCGTGAACTGATGAAGGTAAGCCAGGGATTCAGTGAGGGCCGATGGTTTAAAAAAGTCATAGAGTAATCACCCAAGAGGCACTCTATGTTTGAAATTACTTTGAACGTGTGGCATTTTGAGAGGAAAGATCAATTTCCATGAACGGAAAGGGCTGTGACATCAGCAGGTAAAAATGATAAGCTCTATGGGAATTTTGTACAACAAAAGAGGAGCTAGCACAGGCCTACATCAGTGAGGTCACTTGGTGATGTCTCGCAGATAATTGCACGGAAAGCAGAATGGATGGCTTAGTGTGAAAGGATGGGAAACACAAACACATCTTTACTGACTGTGTGTGTGGACCAGCTCTCCACGAACAACTGACGCCTCTTTTGAGATTTTGGCCAGTGGAATTTTTTTCTTTATCACATGTTTGAATGTTTAGAACTCCGCTAATGTTCTATTTAGTTCAAGTGGTTGAATGTTGGTACTTCGGCGCCATTGCCAATAATACAGTTCAACAAAACAAACCCCTAAGTAGGGCTTAGATTTTCTCTTTTTAAACATTTCTGATTCTCAGCCCAAACCAAGATCCAATTGCTGTGTCTTATGTGGGAAACAAGTGTAATCGACTGACCACCACTAAGATGACCTCAGCCCGTATACGCCATGTCCTTCTGCTAACCTGCTTTTCTGCTCAGCTTGCCGCCGTGCTCCTCGCCATCTCTATTCTGTGGAGGCACCATCTCTGATACACATCACCAATGTTTGGTCATATCTCTCTTTTTTTATTTTTTTTTCCAGAGACCAAGCCAGGGAGTTCATGTTGTTAACAAGTAATTAAGCAAATTTGAGAAACGTCATGCAGGGTTCACTTTGGGAATCCCACTTCTACTTGATATAAAGACAGGGAAAAAAACAAGCTGGTTCATATTTCTTTTCCCCGGTTCATCTAGACTAAATTTGCAAATCACTGTTTTCTATGTGGTTTCTACGTAAGTTTCCAGATGAAACAAGAATTCGGTTGCTCGTGATGTTTGAAATTCACTGATATTGAATCCACTGCTTCTCTGGCTTTCCCTGTCAGTAATATATTCACCATCAGGTTAGCTCTGTGGGTACGTGATAATCCAGAATTGAAAGCACTGAAAAGGCCCTTCTATGTGATGATGCCTATTTTATGTGTTGAAAAAGCCTAAAAAAAAACCAACAACAACAACAATAAAACACCTTGCTTTTATCTTGCTTTCTAATGGAAGGCATAAATAAGAAATATGTAAAAACATAAAGTATTAGAAAGTTTCAGTGTTGTGGAGAAACAAATCTTGAGATGGAGGCTACAAAGCTCATATGTGTTTGTTGAACTGGGTGTGTGCTCAGGAATGCACATAATTTTAAATAGTAAAGGAAACCCTCATGAAATGGCCAATGACTGGGAGAAGGCTTAAGAAAGTCAGAAAGGCAAATTATGCAGAGATCTGAAATAAAAGCATTTTCTTGAAACAGGAAATGACAGGAGTTTCACTAGCGTTAGTAGAATAAATGTGTAAGTACATAGGCTTTCCTTATCAAAGGAATCCTGTTCTGAGTGTCATCCTTCTCGCCATAGTTACTCTGACAGTCACCTGCTTTCACTAGGACAGCTGCCTCCCCATGACTTCATTAGCAATATATCTACGCAGTTAAGGAGACAGAAGCCTGAAGTGTTGGCACTACTGTGGGACCCCCCAGAACTAGAGATCAGGCCTTCTGATTCCAGACTTCAGTTTTTTTGGTTAAGATTTTTACTATGTATATCAGAAATCTAATTGAATACTGCTCTTGCATTCATGCTCCCTCACCAAATAAACATTTATATTATAATCATAGTACAAGCAGTTCCTGCAACGATAAAGACCATTCCTCTGAATACTGTTGGCAAGTATCCATATCTTCCTTGTATACCTATGAGGATAGAAATGAAGAAATTAGGGAAGAGAAGGGAAATGAAGGGGAGTCGGAGACAGATAAATGAGAGTATGATATCATTCAATAAACTTTCAAATAATCCTACAGCTCTCTGAACCTTAGTCCTTTCCAATATGTTACAACAATATTTCCAACTTCCCACCAGTTCTGAAGTGGGGTAGAATATGCATCCAAAAACAAGTCAGTGAGTTGGCTCATCTGGGGATAGTGCCCTCTGCCAAACCTAAGGACCTGAGTTCAATTCCCAGGACCCTCTTGATAAGACAGAACCAGCCCCCACAAGATGCCTTCTGACCTCCACACACCCAAGCTGCAGTGCATGAACACACATGTGCACATGCCCTCACAAATAAATAAAATATAATAACAAGCACTTTAACAAAAATAATTGTCTTCTCTTCCAAGGCACAATAACATTAGCACCTAACTGAAGCATTCCTTGAAGTCATCAGCTGATGAGATCCCAATGACTGTGCTGTGGTAATTTCATGTTTGCTGCTTTAATGCAATATCCCCTTATACTTCAGACCCACATTCCATCTGGCCATCCCATCTAGCCCCACGGTTTTCTCCCCCCATCTCATTTGGTAACATAATCCCTGTTCCCTCTACCATTTGATCTTCCCTGAGAAGCACTGATGTTTCTGACTTCTGTTCCATTCCCATAGGCTTCTGTAAAGTGAGATAAGGACAACGTTTTCAAGAAATATCAACTCATCTGTCAAGTAACTCATCCTGCCACCTGTCACAAGTTTCACTGCCCTGTCCCCTGTGTACTCTTAATTGGATACTGACTCCAAGCACTGATTGAGTCCCCTTCACAGGATTTTTCTCCCTCATTCTCTGTGTACCTTCCTATTAACTTCTTGTATACTGTATTTTATTCACAATGTATCTGGCCACTTCCCATTGAAATCCGTTTGCATATAGCTCCCACGCCATGATTTCTGATCTATGAAAGCCTGGCCTTTCAAGAAACCTCTTTCCATCTACTAAGCTGCAATGGCACAACCCTAAGGTTAAACCTATAATCTGGGCGTTTGAAGAGACAGTGCAGCTGCTACAGCTGCTGAGAAGAGTATAAGGCAAACAATGATCTCATCATATTTGTTCATGCCCTTAAAAGAGTCAATCTGGATTAGGGCCCCCTTGAAGACCACCTGTGAGATTAGTTAGCTTGATGCTTTGGGACCCCGATCCGATGAGTCATGCTTCACTCACTCCATATATTTCACTTGCAATCTTAAAAAAAAAAAAAGTTCACTTTATACTGAACATCTGTAAAACACTGCCTGCTCTTGTATATTTTCTCACGGTCTTCCACGTTGAGAGCAAACATTAAGTAGACATTTTTCCTATGTAAATGATCCTTTATTTCACGCGCAAAGGGAGTAGGGGCAAACAACTTAGCACCTTCTTGTTTTCAAGGCTGTTTTCCTTACTGTATGATGAAACTCTTGCCGTCACGCCATGTCTGTCTTCCCTTTCTGCCTTCCTCTTGCTTTGGTTGCATTCAGATCTCCAGATGCTGACAGGTCTAGCAACAAGAAGAATCCTGACTCCCCTTACCCACCCCGCCCCGCTTGCTCTAGTTTGCCAGGCCCATCACCTCCCTGCACACGTGAAAACTTGCTTTCTCTTAGCTGGAAAACAGCTGCCCACTCCCTTTTCTGTTCATAATTCTAGACAGGCGCTTGCAGTTTGTGCACATTAGAGATTCACAAGCAAGTTTACTTTCCATATTAGAACTCTTGAGGATTCTATTACACTGCAAGACATAGTGCCTACCTAGCATAGTATAAAAACTCAGATTGGTTAGTTGGTTTTCACAACTAAGTCATGCATGCGTGTGATAACAGTTCAAAGAATTCTGAAGTGAGTATGCTAAAAGGCTTTTCCTTTATTCTGACATTCTCTAGTTAAGAGAGAATTTTTCCTAATTTCTCTGGGCTTCTGGTCCACAACTCTATAGAATTTTTATTCTGACCTAAACACTTTAGATATAACGATTGAGTTCTCCTATTAAAGAGGAGGTTCTAGCTTGCTCACAGTGCCTCTTAGAGCAACCCCTCTCCCGGTCATTAACAGTTATAAAATCCCACAAATCTTTTTCTGAAATCTTGGAAATATGTATGCTTGTGAATTCAAAGTGTTTTCAGAATTTACAAAGGTATGCACACAAGTGGTTTGTTGGTAAAACCTTGCCAAAAGTCTTCTTAGGCTTATTACAGATCCGCATGTGACATACTCGACCAAAATGTGGAGAAGGGGTTGTAAGGGACTCAGTGGCTCAGCCCCCACATCCTTATTCTGGCACTTTTAATGCTGCCAAAAATAACAACATGCACTCCCTTTCACGTGAAAAACATTCTTCATTTCACATGATCTAAACTCGGACTGCACAATGATTTATTTTCTCTCAGGCCCACTGTTTAATTCTAAGCAGGCCCCACAGCTATTTTCTACTCACTGTTTTTCATAAGAGTTTGGTGAAGTTTGCAAGTAGCTCATGCACCTATTTTTATTTGTCTGTCTCTCTGAGACAGGGTTTCACTATGCAGCCCTGGCTGGACTGGAGCTCACTATGTATATCAGACTGACCCACAATTCAGAGTTCCACCTACCTTTGTCTCTAGACTTCTGGGATGAAAGGTACAAACTATCACACCCAAGTATTTATTTTGAGACAGGGTTTTATGATATAGCCCAGGCTGACCTTGAACTCACGATCCTCCTGCCATAGCACCCTCAGCGCTAGGTTTACAGATGTGGACCACTGTGTCCTGCTGCTATTGCCCTTTCACATCTCATCTCCACAGTGACCCATTGGGGTCCCTCCCTGTAATGGGATGCTACTGAGATCATGTCCATAGAAAAGATTTAGAAACTGGGGTATTTTCAGAGCTCTCAAACATGCAGGAGACACTTCAGTTAGTAGATATAATAGTACACAATTTCAGTAGGAATAAAAATACTCTGGAAGTAGTCTGAACCTCATTATCTAAAAGTGTCCAAAAAAATTACAAAATGTTATTTACTACAAAACTAGCCTGACATGCTTCAGGGCCATTCTCATGTAAAACATGATGCAAAATACAAAGACAAACAATTCATTCCTTTTAAAGATATACTCACAGTGGTTCATCCACCAACATCCAACACATGCCTTTACAGAGTTCTGTCTATTTCACTCTTTTTCCCAAGAGAAAATAGACAATAAAGCTCAGTTGCTAAACTCAGAGTAAAAGGATGCAAGGGAGAAGAGAACAACATAGTTTATTAGAAAACAGAGTTACATTTTCAGAAACAGTTTTGGCCAGAAGATGGAAGAATAAAAGAGAAGCACAGGAGTAGGACAAGTAATTTTATAAGAGGTGCTGATCAAAAGCAAACAAGGCACAGGAGCATAATGCCCAGAATCTACCTCTCAGCTCATCTCTTCCCCAGCCCATGTGATGTTTTGCCCTGTTAGATCTTCATTCACTTGGATACAAAAGGGCTATGAGAGACCCTAAAGCACATTAGAAGGCAAGGGACCAAACGTGAGTGTGCCATGCACATGGTTTCCTGAACTACAGTGGGTCTGCCTTTTTGCAGGCAGCTCTCTGAGCTTTTCTTAGAGACAATGACCACAGCCATGAAGGAATCGGTGGAAGTCTCCAAGCTCAGAAACAAGTCTGCACCTCTGCATATACCATGGGACAATGGTGGTATTAGAGCTTGGGACCTCAGGAGACTAGGATAATCAGAGCTGTCCAGGTTGCGTTGCAAAGATCCTAGTACTACGGGCTGTATTTAGAGTGAGAACATTATTGTTCCAAGAAATACCCCATTTCTACTGTAGTGAACAATCATAGATATGTCATGTCAATAAGAGAATGTTTATGTGAAGCTTGGAATCAGAAATTATAGGCTGTTAATAATTAAAATAAAGTTTTAATGTTTTTTAGCAGAATTCACTGCTATAATAAACATCAATATATCTATCTAAATAATTATAAACATGCAGGGGGAAAAACTTTGCCTTATCCTGATCTTGAAATTATACCATAAACAAAGCTTACAGACATATTCAACAGATTCTTTGAGTGGATGAAACTTGATATTAAAACTTATGCATATATACATAACATGTATACACACATGTATAGATAAGTGTACATAAAATGTATCTGCCTTGCCACAATGCCTTGTTCTTTTTTCAATTTACCCAAGAAAAGCTTTGGTGGTTGTAGAAGTAAGAAGTATGTTATATTTTCACAAGGAGTAGATTCCATTCATAGGAACAAACCTTAGAAAGAATTCATCATTTTTCTCTCATTTACCATGAGTGTGTCGGAGAAACTGTGACCTTTTGAAGCTGGAGACTAACAGGTGGTTTTGGGTTTCAGAAGTAATCCTGATAAATGGAAGCTCTCTGTCTAGTCATGGCATTAGCACCCATAATAAATGAGGGAGCCGGGGGGTTCTGGCTTCGCTCTTCCTATGGGGAGGTGGGACTGTCAGGGCTGCCCACTAGTTAATGTGGCGTGTGATTACTGCTCAGAAGGATGACGCCAAAGTGCTTTAATTTTACACATGTTTCTCTCAACAGTTTGAACATGGGGTGTGGAAAGTGGTCATGATTATCCTGTGGAGTTCATCCCTTTGAATGGAGACTCCACTCTAGAAATTGACTTCCCAACATATTGGGAAACTATTTGGGGATGAGGTGAGAATTTCTCCATCTAATTTTTCCTCACATATTTTTATGGCTCTGGTTTTATTGATGGGGCATTTGAAAAGTAAGCCTTTAGCTTTGTGCTCCCACCAAGCCTACCCTACCCTACCCCCTTTCCTGAAAAAGGAAATATTAAGTGTAAATTACCGGTTGGCTTATAAAATGGGCCAGAGGCAAGGGTTCAGAGGCATACTTGGCCAATGCTATCAAAGGTTACAAGTCAGCCGCAGGCTTCTCCAGCCAAGTGATGGGCAGCTGGCTCGTCTCAAGCAGTCATGGAGACTCTTAGTTGCAGGAAGGGAAGATGGCCGTGTATTGGGCCCACCTGGTGGCTATGGACAATTTAAAGGTTGACTTTCCAGTCTTACTCATCTTAAAACACTGTTTGGGCTATTACTCTCTTCCACTTGTTTTTACTTAACTCATTCTTTAATCTTCCAAACATTGTTTTGGTAGAATTACTATCCTGATTTCCAGCTTTTGGATTGTTTTTTTAATCAGAAACACACATATTTAATAGAGTCAGGCAGGTGAAAACATCCCTGAGCTCACGCCATCCTCTGAGTTCATGCATATCCGGAAACCATATGTTTTCCAGCAAGCGTACCTCTTTCCACTGTCTGTGCGTGAGAACTCTGGGCCAGATGGGTATGCTACTTTTACCTAAGAATTTAAACTGGAGCTTCAGAGACCAGGGGCCAGGCACAGAATTCTACGGAGTATCATTATCTCACATATCCTAAAGGGCAAATGAGTGAAACTTTCTATTCACAAGTACAATAGAGATATTGATCATGCCCGATGGCCTGGGCAATAATTATCACTAAGAGAATCCACACGTATTAGCTAATATTACTTTTAGAACCACTACTATTACTGTTAGAACCACTAACCACTCTATATTGTTCTACAAAACCATTTATCAATTATCTTCAACTTTACATGATATTGGATCTGTGGCTATATCTGAAATTTCTAAATGTATTATTTCAGAAAATGGCAGCAGTTTCCTAACTCACTTCAACAAAGGCAAATCTTTACTAGGTAAAGGTCAGTTACCCAGGTACCTCATGCCATAGATCTTTTTGCCTTTTGTTTTTTATGAGAGAGACAAAGTTGTCTTAGATTATAGCAGTAGTGAAGTAGCTAGGAAAACTTACCTCCCAATTTAATTTATTTCTGCACTTCATTTTTTTCTATAGGGATTATATAAGGTTACCATAAAATTCTAAAATACATTTCCAAAGTATTTAGGTATTAGACAAAAGTCAAATGAAATTCAGGGAAAAATAATCTTTGTGTTATCTTTAATTTAGAATCATTCCCACGATGCAATGCAGTAAGCATGTCATAGCTTTTGCTTTTGTATAATTCTTCATCAGTTACATGGTATCATGGGAGGCCCAAGTATCCAAAACAAACTTCTCACTTAAAGGAACAGGTTAAATCCACTTTACAGGAAAAACTCTCTTCCTATCAAACAATGATGAAACAGGAGTGTTTATTTAATGCCTTGTTTTAATTAAACGTGCTTCCAAAATCTAAAAGTGTTTCATTTCTTTGGTGCCACCATGCTCTCCTTAACAACAACCTTTAATTGTTCTGTATTTTTAATGTTTTTTTTTTCAAAGCATCTCAGAACACATAGCCCCCAGAACTTTCACAAGCTGAATGTCTGTGTGTGTCAAGTATTCAAATGAAGACTAGGGCAACACCAGCAGCACATAATACCACTGGCCTTGAACTCTTGAACTCATGATGTGACTTGGACTGGTCTCAAACTCAGCCTGATGCCATTACACGTCAGTGCCTCCACTTCCCTTTTAATAATGCCCTTTGATTAATTGGTGATGTTTTTACACAACGATAGCCCATGCTTTTTAGCTTCACTGGCCTAAAAGATAAAAGGTTTGTGTGTAGAGCCTCCCTCTAAAAGTAGGTCTTTTCCTTGCCCTGGTGGTGGCTTGCTTGTATTTGGGGGAGGAAGAGTAAGTGAAAAGGAGAGTGTGTAGGGAGATACGATGTTGGATTTGGCTCACCGCAGAGCCTATTTTGGGGATTCAGATTCTCTTCCTCTACATAGCTCTTTGACCCTGGGAAACTTGACTCTCCTTTCTGGTCTTTGATTTCCTTATCTAGGAGAAAGATGGTGACTGACTATAGACTTTCTGAGGCTTGTTCCAATGCTGGGATGTCTCACTTTCAGATGGCAGTGTGAATGTGTGCGCAGGTGACAGGCGAGCCTGAAGGAGGTTAAGGGTGGGTTCTCTTCCCCCCATTCTGACTAGGAGACTGCATACTTCTCTTTCTTATTTCTGTTCTACAATCCCATGTTGAGCATGTTTTAGGATTCTGTGATCGTTGGTGCTAATGGGAAAAAAAAATCAGTTTGTAGTATTAAAGTAACAAATTCTAAAACCACAATAGGAATACACTTTGCCTCGATCTTTTAAAAGCATCATTTACCTTGTCCCACGACAACTTGTGTGGCACTCACCACCCCCACACATAAGCTATGGACTGCTTGGGAAATGGGGTGCCTCACGGATGGCCGCGCCGTTTCTGTGAGAAGCACAGTTCTAGGATGCCGATCAGCTTCACCCTTCCACAGAGTGAAGATGGGAAAGTCTTCATTTTTTTCTATCACGTGAACTGTGTCCAGTGACCACACAACAGCAGGAGACGTCAGCCAGCTTTACTGAAGAACATCAGCTCATCTGACTCAGTGCAGCAGGAAGTCTTCCAGCAGCAGAGGCTGGCCTGGATGTGTGGTCTAGATATATGGGACTGATACCGGCACCGAGCCGGCTGCTAACTTCCAGCAAGGATGTGGAAACTTCTAGGGAAGGGAGACTTTGAGAATGACATAGCTGATGTCCCTTATTCTGCTACTTGACTGCCCCATCTTCAATGCACTACCTTCTCTAGCTCACCAGGAAGACTGGCTCTGCCACATTTATGCGCACTGGATAAGTCATGACTATAGGTTATAGGCTAGCTATAGGCTCACTCCTACAATACCACACAATGAACAGATTAGCTAAAGAAGAACCATTTCGTGTTAAAACCAGTAAGCCTCCAGCCCCCTCCCTATTCCTCACAGAGACCATCCGCTGAAGACACATTCAGCCAGGCTGTACTTCCCAGCTCCCAGCTCCCTGATAAAAGCCACCATGTCACATTGATTCTTTGACTTGTCAGTTTCTGTATCAGTGGGACTGCGCAGAGCTCAGTGTTTAGTAACTGGAATCAGTTTTGTATGTGTAATCAGCATGGGTGGAAGGATTTGTTTTCCCTTTTACACTCACATGGCCCATTTCATAAAATGATAACTTAAACTAGACACTATCCATCAAATCAGAGCGGCAACCTCCTCCAGTCACTTAGTCCACATGAAGTAGTTAAGGATGTCATAAAACAAAAGAAGAGCATCAGCTAGCTGCTTCTCTTTCTCCCTTTCTAGTCTGAAAAGGAAGAAAAAAAAATTCCTTTCAGACAGTCATCAATTTCACCATGGTGGACACTTCTGCAAAACACATTAAGGAGGCCAGGCCTGTGGCGAGGGCCACGCACATATTTTGGGCTGCCTCCCAGATGATCAGACTTTTTTTCCAGACATCCAGGAGGGATGGGAGTATGACAGAGATCCTGCTTGGGGCCTCAAAAAACATCAGAAAAGGAAAACTTTTGAAGGTTCAGTTTCAGCTGGATTTTGTTTCTTAGACAGCCGAGTTGCCCTGGTTATGGAAAAAAAAAAAGTAACTACAGAGTGATGATAATCTGAAAAGCTCCTCTTTGTCTCCCTGCCCCCACCCTTGTTCTGAAACTAATCAGTTAAGAAATTGGTTTCCCATATGAGTTTCTCTCTCTTATCTTTTCTTTCTTTCTTTTTTCTCTTTCTTTCTTTTTTCTTCTTCCTTCCTTCCTTCCTTTCTTTATCTCTCTCCCTTGTTTTTTCTCTCCCCCCTCTCTCTCCCTTTCTCTTTCCTTCTTTCATTTTTAGGGGGGAAGATTTTGTCTTACGTCAAGAGCTGAAGTCCCTGAAGGAATTATGACAGCATTTTTCACTGTTTGGAAACAATAAAATACATGGTTGTGGCTGCTCATTTCTGTTTTCTTATAATAGCAACCTTCAATTTGTCCACAGCTGGGCTTGGAGGGAGGGGGATAGCTCAAATCACTGGGTGTAAAAGTGTTCCAGAGCCATTCCCCTCTTTATCCTTTCAGCTTGAAGCCTTCCCCTCCCTTTGGGTTTGTCTGTGGCTAGAAATGAAATCTGCATATAAAAGTTGATGGACTTTGTATCTTAAAGGACAAACTAATGTGTGCTGAAGTCTTAGAATTACGCTCTCTTCTCTCACAAAGGCAAAACTTTCTCTTTAGATACGTTTTGCCTTTCTAATTCACTGTGCATATGAAAAAAATTAAACAAATGAAAGACAACATTGTCCCCAAGTATTTTTGCTTCATATTATGTCTTGATTCCTTTTATAATCTTTCTGCTGGACTCATATGTTACTTTATATTTTCTTGTTCTTTTGTTAGCTTAAAAGTCCCTTTTACTCTTTGGGCATCTTAAGTTGCACCTCAGCTTCCTTCTGTTTCCCAATACACAAGGCACCTGGAAGCGGAAGGGCTGTGTTTCCCAGACTCCATTCATCACCCACAAGACTTCCTGAAGCACTGAAAGTTACTGGCCCACTGGGAAGAAAATGTCACTCACTCTAATTTTAATCATTCTGACATTTCTTTGTTAGGACCTAAAGATAAAGAGAAGCATGCTTTTCCTCTCTGTCTCTGTCTCCCTCTCCCACCTCTCCCCACCTCCTCTCTCTCATACACAAACATACACACACAATTTGATGTCATTTATAGGAACGGTAGTTTGAAAACAGCCCCATTAATTTAGGAATATAAAAGTCTAGATGGTGCTGTACTGAGAAAAGTCACTAAATTTTCCTAAGCCCTGGTCTCCTCATCTGCAAACACAAGAGTAATGGTCGCCATGCTGAACTCATGATTTTACAACAGGAACCAAAAGAGATAGACTGCGTCAAGAAGATTCTACGTTAACATGAGAAAAAATATTACAAGTAATTGTGTTTGGCAGAGAGTTTATGCTAAAGTGCTCCTACCTCATCTGAGGTATCATTTTTCATGGTTTCAGTTATTTGTCATTCCAAAAACATTTAATGGAAAATTCCAGAAACAGTCAATTTTAAAGTTTCAAACTGAATGTCATTTTAAATAGCAAATGAGATCATGCACTGAATTTCTTCAGCCTCTCTTCCCTAAATGCCAATCATCCTCTGTGCAGAGTATCCATACTGTATACACTAACTATAAGTGACTGACTCTGTTAGGAGTCATCTTGGTCATCAAATAACCATTGAGGTACCACAGTGCCTGTGCTCAGTGGCCCTTTGGAATCACCTATCAGCACATGGGAACGTCTTTACACTCACCAGGCTTTGCATCACTGCACATCATCACAAGGAG
Organism: Psammomys obesus; assembly: GCF_907164565.1. Classification (NCBI taxonomy): domain Eukaryota; kingdom Metazoa; phylum Chordata; class Mammalia; order Rodentia; family Muridae; genus Psammomys; species Psammomys obesus. The sequence goes on along the minus strand of NW_026596057.1, from coordinate 8,012,046 downwards.
ACAGATAAGCATGTTAAACAAGATATTTTGAGAGAGAAAAACCATAGTTATGTATCTTTTGTTATAGCAGACAGCTGTGATTGTTACTGTTAATCTTTTATTGTGTTTATTTTATAAACAAAACTATCAGAGGTATGTATGCATAAGATAAAAAACACAGGACATGTAGGATTTGAAGCTTTGCATGATTTCAGGTTTCCACTGAGAATCTTAGGATGTATCCCCTGCAGATGAAAATTGGTACTATATTGTAGTGTTACCTATAGTATTATTACCATATAATTATATATATATATATATATATATATATATATATATATATATAATTATTCTTGTTAAAATTACAAACCCCAAACAAACAACGATTATACAGCTGGGACCTTTTTGATGGTTGTATCTTACTATGCATAATGTAAAGCCTTTTAAAATCTATTTGGCAAGTGTATCTGTGCAGTGTCCATATGTGTATATTCACATGTATGTAGACAAGTGTGTACATAGGTCTGGAAGACTGAGTTGACGCTGGGTACCTCTGTGAGTCTCTCTCACCATATTACTGAGACAGGTATGAATCTGGTGCTCTCCAGCTCAGCTAGCCTCACTAGCCAGTTTGCTTTGGGGCTCCTCTGTTTCTGCTTCCTAAATGCTGGGATCACACATAGACTGGCATGACTGCCCAGCTGCCATTTGCTTGGGTACTGGAGTAAACAACCTGTGATTAATATAAAAAATTAACATAAAAAAGTCTAGATATAATTATGGTATAATAGGAGGCAGAAGGAAGCCCTGGGAAATGTTAAGAACAAAAATTTCATCAGTTTGAAATGTCCTATAATGTTGTGTGGCTTTCTGCTTTCAAGAGTGGACTACGGGAGATCCAAGATGGCGGCGACCGTATTTGAGGGGCAGAGGAGCTGAAACTCTGAATTGGTGAGTCAAGGGGCTATGGAACCCAAAACAACGGCACCGAGGTGTCCAGGGAGAAGGGGGACAAACCCTGATCTGAGTCTAGTAGGGCAGAGGTCAACAGTGGGCATCTCCGTGGACTTCTCCTAGGGAATTAATTTCTGGGCACTTCCCCATAATGGGCAGAAGCAGCGGCTGAGGAACCCCAGCTTGCAGCGGAGGCAGCAGCAGAGGTACCGCAGCCAGTAGGGAGGCAGAGGAGACAGCCTGCAGTGCACGCAGCAACTTGCAAGGAGCACAGTGCTGCCTGCTCCAAGCACAGATCTCCTTTCTTGAGATTTGAGACTGAGAACACTCAAACCCCTAGCATTTCCCCCAAGACCTCCGATCTCCATCCTTGCCTGAGGGGGAGGCGACAGAGGAAAGCATGTAGCGCTTTCCAACTCAGCAAGCAGAGCCCAGCCTGCTGTGCTCAGAAGCTTCTAGCACAGAGCACAGGGCCGGGCAAACAGAGCCCACAACAGAGTATGTGTCCCGCCCGCAGTGTCAGCCACAGACCTCAGTCCAGCCCGCAGAGCCCACCACAGATTGGAGACCACTGGGTATTCAGGAAACCTGTACAGGCACTTTGTGCCCATCATCTGTGCTTGCGAACAGCACTAGCATCCACATCCCCTCCTGCACTTGCTCCCAACCCCCATATCCCAAGTACCTACACTCTCTAGCACTTTCCTTCAAGACACACTTACACACACACACACACACACACACACGCTTACTCCCCTGCAATAACAATTCTGCGCCAGCAGCTTGTCCTCCCTCAGGTAGAGCTGAAGCAACAACTCACACTCTCAAACCACTGGACCTCCCTGATCTTCCTAAAGAATACTCCAGACACCAGAGAAAGATGGTTCCAGTCTGAAGCTCAGACTCCAGGAACAAACAGTGAAGGTTACATATAAGCAAATGGCCAGAGGTCAGCATAAGAACTCACCCAACAAAAATCAGAACATCATGGCCCCACCAGCAACCCCCAAAATCAATGGATATTTTAATTCAGCAGAAACACAGGAAAATGACTTTAAAACTATGCTTATACAGTTATTAGAGGAACAAAAAGAGGAAATGAACAGAGCTCTCAAAGAAATACAGAAAAATATAACTGCCCAAGTAGAGGAACAATTAGTGGCATATAGAGAGGAAACAAACAAAAAAATAGGAGCCATTATAGAAAGACAAGAATCCACATTCAAACAGATGAAGGAAATGGTGCAAAGCATGAAAACAGAATTAGAATCTATAAAGAAAACACAAACAGGGTTTTCTCTACCCTGGAACTGGAGAACTTAGAGAAAAGATCAGAAACCACAAAGGTAAGCCAATAGAATACAAGAGATGGAAGAGAGACTCTCAGGTACTGAAGATACACTTGCTGAAATTGATAACTCCCTCAAAGAAAAAGTAAAATCAGAAAAGTCCCAAACACAAAACATCCAAGAAATCAAGGACGCCATGAAAAGACGAAACCTAAGAATAATAGAAATAGATGAAAAAGAAGACTCCAGGCTCCAAGGACTGGAAAATATTTTTAAGAAAATCATAGAAGAAAATTTTCCCAACTTAAAGAAAGAGATGTCCATATACATACAAGAAGCCTACAGAATACCAAATAGACTAGACCAGAAAAGAAATACCTCATGTCACAAAATAGTCAAAACACTAAACCTACAGAACAAAGAAAAAATACTAAAGACAGCAAGGGAAAAAGGTCAAGTAACATATGAAGGTAGAACAATCAGAATCACACCAGACTTCTCATCAGAAATTATGAAAGCCAGAAGGGCCTGGGCAGGTGTCATGCAGTCTTTAAGGTAACACAGATGCCAACCCAGCCTACTATACCCAGCAAAGCTTTCAATCAACATAGAGGGAGAAAACAAAATATTCCATGACAAAAGTAAATTTAAGCAATATCTACACAACAACCCAGTCCTACAGAAGATACTAGAAGGAAAACTCCAATCCAATGAAAACAACTACACCCAAGAAAACATAGGATACAGATAATTTCCCAACAAAAAATAAAAGAAAACAAGCAATGAATCACAGTAAGACCACCAAGTCCACAATAAAAGGAACTAACAGTCATTGGTCACTATTATCTATCAACATCAATGGACTCAACTTTCTAATAAAAAGACACAGACTAACAGAATGGTTGCGGAAACAGGATCCAACATTCTGCTGCATCCAAGAAACACACCTATGCGACAAAGATAAACACTACCTCAGAGTAAAGGGCTGGAAAATGTTTTTCAAGCAAATGGATCCAGAAAACAATCTGGAGTAGCGATCCTAATATCTAATAAAATAGACTTTCAACCAAAATTAATCAAAAGGATGAAGAGGGACACTTCCTTATCATCAAAGGAAAATTCCAACAGGAGGACATCACAATTTTGAACATCTATGCCCCAAATACAAGACAACCTACATTTGTAAATGAAACATTATTAAAGCTGAAATCACACATTGATCCCAACACCTTCATAGTGGGAGACTTCAACACTCCACTCTCACCAAAGGAAAGATCATATGGTCAGAAGCAAAACAGGGATATAAGGGCATTTATAGAGGCCCTAAATCAAATAGACCTAATACATGTCTACAGAACTTTTCACCCAAAATCAAAAGAGTATACCTTCTTTTCAGCACCTCATGGAACCTTCTCCAAAATAGACCATATAGTTGGTCACAAAGCAAGCCTCAGCAGATACAAGGAGATTGAAATAATCCCTTGTATCCTATCTGACCATCATGGACTAAAGCTGTACCTCAACAACAACAGAAACAGCAAAAAACCTGCACATACATGGAAACTGAACAACTTGCTCTCAATGATAGCTTGGTTAGGGAAGAAATAAAGAAGGAAATTAAAGACTTCTTATAATTCAATGAAAATGAAGGCACAACATACCCAAACTTATGGGACACAATGAAGGCAGTGCTAAGAGAAAAGCTCATAGCACTAAGTGCCTTCAAGAAGAAATTTGAAACATCTCATACAAGCAACTTAATGGCCCAACTGAAAGCCCTAGAAAAAAAAGAAGCAGATGCACCCAAGGGGAGCAGACCGCTGGAAATAATCAAACTCAGGGCTGAAATCAATCAATTAGAAACAAATAAAACTATTCAAAGAATCAATGAAACCAAGAACTGGTTCTTTGAGAAAATCAACAAGATAGACAAACCCTTAGCTAAACTAACTAAAAGGCAGAGAGAAACTATCTAAATCAGCAAAATCAGAAATGAAAAGGGGGACATAACTATAGACACTGAGGAAATCCAAATAATCATTAGGTTGTATTACAAAAGCCTATATGCCACAAAATTTGAAAATCTAAATGAAATGGACAATTTTCTTGATAGATTCCATCTACCAAAATTAAGTCAAGATCAGGTAGAAAGATTGAATAGTCCTATAATCCCAAAGGAAATAGAAGCAATCATCAAAAGCCTCCCTTCCAAAAAAAGCCCAGGGCCAGATAGTTTCAGCGCAGAATTCTACCAGACCTCCAGAGAAGAGCTAACTCGAATTCTCTCCAAACTATTCCACAAAATAGAAACAAAAGGAACATTACCAAAGTCATTCTATGAAGCCAGTTACCTTGATACCTAAACCACACAAAGACCCAACAAAAAAAGAGAACTTCAGACCTATCTCTCTTATGAACATTGGTGCAAAAATACTCAACAAAATACTTGTAAACTGAATCCAAGAACACATCAAAGATATCATCCATCATGACCAAGTAGGCTTCATCCCAGGCATGCAAGGGGGTTCAATATACGGAAATCCATCAATGTAATCCACCATATAAACAAACTGAAGGAGAAAAACCACATGATCATCTCCTTGGATGCAGAAAAAGCATTAGACAAAATCCAACACCCATTCATGTTTAAAGTCTTGGAGAGATCAGGGATACAAGGCACATATCTAAACATAGCAAAGGCAATATACTAGAAGACTATATCCAACATCAAACTCAATGGAGAGAAACTTAAATCAATCCCACTGAAATCAGGGACAAGGCAAGGCTGCCCACTGTCTCCATATCTCTTCAACATAGTACTTGAAGTCCTAACTAGAGTAATAAGACAACTAATGGAGATCAAGGGGATACAAATCAGAAAAGAAGAAATCAATGTATCACTATTTGCAGATGACATGATGGTATACATGAGCATCCCCAAAAATTCAACCAGAGAACTCTTTCAGCTGATAAACACCTTCAGCAAAGTGGCAGGATACAAAATCAACTCAAAAAAATTTAGAAGCCCTTCTGTATACCAAAGACAAAAGGGCCGAGAAAGAAATCAGAGAAACAACACCTTTCACAATAGCCACTAATAACATAAAGTACCTTGGTGTAACTCTAACCAAGCAAGTGAAAGACCTGTTTGAGAAAAACTTAAAGTCTCTGAAGAAAGAAAGTGAAGAAGATATCAGAAGATGGAAAGATCCCCAGTGCTCATGGATTGGTAGGATTAACATAGTGAAAATGGTCATCCTGCCAAAAACAATCTACAGATTCAATGCAATTCCCATCAAAATACCAACACAATTCTTTACAGACCTTGAAAGAAAGTTCTCAACTTCATATGAAGAAACAAAAAAAAAACACCCCAGAATATCCAAAATGATCCTGTACAACAATAGATTGTTTGGAGGTATCTCCATCACTGTTCTCAAGCTGTACTACAGAGCAATAGTAATAAAAACTGCATGGTACTGGCATAGAAACAGAATAGTGGATCAGTGGAACTGAAATAAAGACCTAGAAATAAACCCACACACCTATGGATACTTAATTTTTGACAAAGAAGTCAAAACCATTCAATGGAAAAAAGACAGCATCTTCAGTGCCGGTCCAACTGGATGTCTACATGCAGAAAAATAAAAATAGATCCATATGTTATCACCCTGAACAAAACTAAAGTCCAAGTGGATCAAAGACCTCAACATAAAACCAGACACATTAAATCGGTTAGAAGAAAAAGTGGGGAAGACTCTAGAACTCATTGGCACAGGAGATAACTTCTTGAACAGAACACCAACAGCACAGGTCTAAGATCAACAATAAATAAATGGGACCTCATGAAACTGAAAAGCTTCTGTAAAGCAAAAGACATTGTCATCAAAACAAAATGACAGCCTACAGACTGGGAAAGGATCTTCACCAACCCAACATCTGACAGAGACCTAATATCCAGTATATATAAAGAACTAAAGAAGTTGAAAAGCAACAAATCAAGTAATCCTATTAAAAAACGGCGTATAGAGTTAAATAGAGAACTCTCTAGAGAATCGTAGAATGGCAGAAAAATACTTAAAGAAATGCTCAACATCCTTAGCCATCAGGGTGATGCAAATCAAAACAACCCTGAGATTTCACCTTACACCCATCAGAATGGCTAAGATCAAAAACTCAAGTGACATCATATGCTGGAGAGGTTGTGGAGAAAGGGGAACCCTCCTCCAATGCTGGTGGGAATGTAAATTTGTACAACCACTTTGGAAGTCAATCTGGCGCTATATCAGACAATTAGGAAAAGTGTATCCTCAGAATACAGCTATACCACTCCTAAGCATATATCCAAAAAAGGCTCAAGTACATAACAAGGGCATTTGTTCAACCATGTTTGTAGCAGATTTATTCTTAATGGCCAGAACCTGGAAACAACCCAGATGTCCCTCTACGGAGGAATGGATACAGAAATTGTGGTACAGTTACACAATGGAGTACTAATCAGCAATTAAAATCAAGGAAATAATGAAATTTTCATGCAAATGGTGGGACCTAGGAAAGATCATCCTGAGTGAGGTATCCCAGAAGCAGAAAGACACACACAGTATATACTCACTTATAAGTGGACACTAGACCTAAAAAGTAGGATAAACATGCTAAAATCTGTACACCTAAAGAAGCTAAACAAGAAGGAGGACCTGGAGTAAGATGATCAATCCTCACTTAGAAAGACAAATGGGATGGACACTGGAACAAGGAAAAAACAAGAAACAGGACAGAAGCCTACCATAGAGGGCCTCTGAAAGACTCTACCCAGCAGTGTATCGAAGAAGATGCTGAGACTCAAGGCCAAACTTTGGGCAGAGTGCAGAGAATCATATGAAAGGAGAGTTAGTAAGACCTGGAGAGAACAGGAGCTCCACAAGGACCAAATATATCTGGGCACAGGGGCTTGTCTGAGACTGATTCTCCAACCAGAGACCGTGCATGGATATAACCTAGAACCCCTGCTAGGACGTAGCCCATGGAAGCTCAGTATCCAAGTGGCTTCCCTAGTAAGGGAAACAGGGACTGTCTCTGGTATGAATGCTATGGCTAGGTCCTTGATCTCCCCACCCCCCATGAGAGGAGCAACCTACCTAGGCCACAGAGAAGGACATTGCAGCCTGTCCTGATGAGACCTGATAAGCTAGGGTCAGATGGAAGGGGAGGAAGACCTCCCCTATAAGTGGACTTAGAGAAGGGCAAGGAGGAGATGAGGGAGGGAAGGTGGGATTGGGAGAGAATGGGGGAGGGAGCTATGGCTGGGACACAAAGTAAATAAACTGTAATTAATATAAAAAATAAAAAATATATCAAAAAAACAGTGTACTACAATTCTGCACATGGCTGGTCACCCGAAACTCATATTGCAAATGATTGACATGTGGTGATGTTGGAAGCTAGGCTCTCTATGAGATGGTTAGGAATTAATGCCTTTATCTCAGGACTGAACTAGTTACTGGAGAGCAGGTTATTATAAATTAAAAGTGTCACTCGTGCTCTATGTCTTCTGCTTGTAACCTCTTGAGTTGATGCAGTGTGAGCCCTCAAAGAAGCCACAGATTCTGGCACCATGCTCCTGAACTTCCCAGACTCTAGACCTATGCACTAAAATACAGCTCTGCTATTCTCTTACAGCAATAGGCATTAGACTGAGATAAGATGATATGAGTTTTCTAGGGTTGCATTTCTTGACTAGCATTAACTGAGACATGGGTGTCTCTGACCTTCTTTAACACAAACAGCAAAAGTCCCCACAACCTCTTTTAAACCAGTTAGAGGACAGTTACCCTTGTTCTCTCTCTGTGTGTGTGTGTGTGTGTCTGTAGGTGTAGGTTTGTGGACCTGTGATGTACAGAAGTCAGAAGAGGCCATTTGGAGCTGGAGTTACAGGCATTTGCAGGATGCTGGCTTTGTTATGTTGGTCCTGGCATCCAAACTCTAGTTGTTCTGGCTGTGCAACAAATGCTCTTCATCAGTGATCCAACCCCCCACCCCCAGGCCTGCAAGGAAGTTCTTGAGATTCGCTGACTTGCTTTGGGAGAATGGGAATGGCCAGCACTATGTAAAGTTGAGAAGTCACCAGCATTTACTGTGTTGATCTATATACTTTGTACGGCTGCTTTCAGCACCCTAGACTAAGTGGCCTCCATGACAGAGATTGACTTCCCCTGACTCTGAAAACTGAGATGTTGGTATGATGTTATTTTGGAGTGTATACAAAGTACCCTTGTTCATTCAAATACTGACTTTTCTAACCCACTATCTGGTTTTAATCCAGACATTGATTGCATTGTGATGCTTATTCTAAGCATCACCCATCTCAAGTTTGTTTAAACATGCCACCATTTGTTCTCTATATTGTCAATTAAACAACCAAACAGCCAATGCTGTACAATGGAGAACATAGGGTAGGACATCCTGGTCCAGAGAGGGGAGGTGAAGGAAGAGAGAAGAAAGAGTAGAAGAAGGGAGAATTGGCAGTAGAGGACTTGGAACCATTTGGAAAGAAGGACCAGACCTAAGATATGACTAAAAGCACGTATTATGTATGGGTAAAATCTGAATGGTAGGAAACTACGTGGGCTTGGTGGTTTAGGACGGAATAACTATTGCCCAGCATTGTGTTCTAGGTTAATTAAATAAATCCCAGTCTCTGTGTAGTGATTTGGGTATACAACTTGTTTAGGACTAACTGCTACTTAACTAAAAGATATAGCAATAGTAAATATTATAGCCCATAACATGAGAGTTTAAGATTAAGTAGCCAGTTTTTATCTCCTTCGAAGCCTCTTTCCATGGCCTGAAGGCAGTCACCTTCTCATTGAGTCCTCAATGCTCTTTCCCTTGTATGTCTAAATTTCTCCTCCTCACAACAATAGACATCAATAAATTATGTCTCCTCATAGCCTCATTTTAATCAGTCACCTTTTAAAACACTATAGTTATGCTCTGAGCTGCTGAAGGCTAAGGCTTTGTTGTACAGTTTGGGGACACGGCATGTTATAAGCTCTACCAGGTCCTTTTCTCCGTTCTCCATTTTGTTATTTCTTCTATCAGTTACTTCTTTTCTACTAGGGTAACATAGTTCAGTACTTCTCTCAGCTGTGTGGATCTGAGTCCTCATCACTTCTAAATACCTCTATAGAAAAAGGCTATCATGCACAGATGCACACATGCTTTTAAGTCTGTGCTTTGATCTGAAATGTGATATTGCCATGGTTTCTATGAGCCCAGGCCTGGTAGTCTGAGAAGAAGAGGAGACACACACAAACCATCTTGTCCCTTGGATGAATGTAAGACAATAAACAGCTGTAAGCTGCTTGTAGTAGCTGGAATTCTTCAGAAAGACACAACCAATAGAAAAGGATACATGGAGAGATTTGTTTTTAAGGAATGGAATCATGTGATTGTAGGGGCTGGAAAGTCCAAATTTTGCATAATAGGCCAGGAAGCTGAAGATCCAGGAAGTGCTGATATTCATCTCCCCCTGAACGATTGAATAGGTGATAGAAGTCTACCCAAATTATGGAATGCACTTCAAGTCTGCTGATTTAAAAGCTAATATCATCTAAAAAGCACCTAACAGTGGCATTTAGACTCATTTTTAATGAGCTATCTGAGGCCTGTGGCCTGACGTCAGTAATGTGTTGTCTTGATAATGGCACATGAAGGCTGACATTGGCAAAAAATCCTCAAGTACCAGAGCAACTGATTCTCCCCAGAAGCTTTACAACTTTTGGCCTTATCTTTTCTCATACTCAACAAAGACTTACAAGTTGCAAATTATGGAGCTACTCCCCATCAGAATAAAATATTTTTATATTTGATTGATCTTTGTGCTAGATAAATAGTAAGTTCCTTGGACCCCAATGAACATTTTCTACACTAAACTAAACTTAGAAATCTTATGATATAACTGAATGGAAATACTGAATTCATTTATTTATAGATATGATACGCTTCTGTGCAGCCTCTAAACAGGCCAATGTAATGTTCAAAATCAACACTAAGATCCTATACTATACATTTACAGATTATACACTAATAATAATGAGTTTTAATCCTAGAACTCTTAACTCTGAACCTTGTTTTTCTGAGTAAAATCCTCAATACTGTTTTAAAGGAAGGGCAAAAAGATATTCAAGTAAAGCCATCTAAGATAGTTTGGACAATTCAAGTTGTCATTCATGCAGTTTACTCTTAAAAACAAAACAAAACATTTACTTAATTACCAAATTTAAAGTTATAGATGACAAAGCAGTACAGTCTGAAAGTCAAATCCAAATGCTTTTCTCCTGCATAAGAAATAGAAGTTTAAATATATTTGGTAAAGTCCTATCAAATCATTTGAGTTGAAAGTAGTAGATCCAAGCTTATCTTCAGTTAGTATGGAGTTACCTAAGTTGACTCCTTGACCTCCTTGTCAAGATTCATTTCAATGCATTACAAAAGAAGTGTGTACATAGTGAGTGGAAGTCAATTTTTGTACTGTCTATATCAGGATCTTGGAATCAACTTCATACACAGGACTGGTACCTTAAATACCATGTCAGGGCTTTCTCATGCATTTTTAACTTGACTAAGAAAATATTAATAAGGTACTTCTTTTTTAATCGAGAAAATCCAGGACAAATTCAAGAGCTTCAACGGCAGAAGCCAAACACATAGCCAGAGTGAAGAGGCTTCTGCTCCTTGGTGCAACCTGAGCATCTGCGGGGTGTTGCAGGTACTCAGAAGTCTTATCCCTGACTGGCAGTGTGTAACGAACAAAGTGAAACATGACAATTATAATCAGCTGGGAAACAGGACCATGGACAAATTAAGCTGGAGAACATGAGGCAGAACAAAGTAGCTGGAAAACAGGTGTAAGGAAGATACTTCAGGCCAACAATGCTGAAGTGGAGGTAACATACCTTTGGAAATCATCAAGACCCTCTCTGGGACCTTCCTGGAAGGCCCCTGTGAAGGCTATACCATAACAATGCTAGTGCATTCTTTGCCTGTATTTTCACTGGGGAAACATTTCTATGGATGGTGCAGAATGGGTAGACAAAACTCTACACACCTGAGCTGTGTCAAGACAGCAGTGGAACCAGCCTGACCTTCTGATGAAGTCTTCAGTGGCACATATTTGTGGCAAAAGGAGGGAAAACGGAGCTTCTACGTAAGCATATCCTACACAAAGTAGGAAAACATATCGATTTTTCACATATGCCTTTTTAACTTTCTATACAATGAAAATTAACTTTCTATACGATGAAACTGCAGGTGTGCCCTATGCTACCTGTGAGCCTACATAGCTGTTACGGCCATTAGCTGAAGACAGAACACGCATGAGAACTATAGGTGCACAAGGCCTGTAGGGAACGGTGACAACCACACACTTGAGTTTTGATGAGCTCTGGGTGGTCTGGGTGTTAGAAGCCGACATGTTACTCTAGTAATGCCTAAGAAAGGAATAGAAATTTAATTCTATTGGAATAAACAGAATTCAAGTCTAAACTGCAGGGGGTTAGTTAGACAAATCTCCACATCCATTCTAGAAAGTCTGTACCTGTCCTTTCCATCTGCTGTTGAGACTGTTAGGTGCATTCTTCTAGAAGCTCTACAAGAACAATATCACAAAACAATAAAACATCAAATTCCTACATAGCAGTTTCAAATTTGAGAATACATTTACGAAAGCCTTTATATTGTAAAGCTTCTTCAACAGGACTCAATGGCACCAAAAAAAAAAAAAAGAGGCAATATATATGATCTTTGTCAAAATGTACCTTCAGCTGGGAGATGTTACACACTGCTAAAGTCTTTTTAAGACAATAAAACTTCAAACCTCTCATGAGCCAACCATATGAGACTGGTGTGGTCATTTCCCTGTTGGTAGAGAACTAAAAGAGAAAGATACAAAGGCTCTTGTCATAAAGAGTGAAGGAATTCTAAAGCCAAGGCCTTCAGCACTTGAGGGTCAAACCACTGCTCTGCTTACTTTGAAACTACCTCATGCCAAATTTAGGTATCATTCTTACAAATGTATTTAGTGATAACAAAGGACTGGCTGCAAGTGCTTATTTGACACAGATCAATGACTTTTAGTCTATTAAAATGTAACGTACAGTTTTACCCACTTTATAGTTATGGAATTCAAGAACCAAGTTGATCTTGAAGATATCACGCACTACGTAAGTAAACAACCCAGTAGTCAAACTTTGATTAGAATCACCCATTGTACCTTTGAGAGTTACAACTAGGAATTACATACATTTTATCCTGGGAGTAATCCACTCAGAAAACAACTACACTATTTTAAAGACACATAGCAGTGGTCTCTTGTTATCTACTTTAAAAATAGAGTTACTACAAAAGCAAACTTTCTAGACTATAGCAATGAAAAATCCAGATAAATAATATGAGGAATATTACAAGAACAATGTCACAATGAAATTGTGCTGTTTACTGTAATCACAACACATTTCAAAAATAGACTCACAGAGCATTGAACATATGCAAAATGTCTGAGATCAGATGTCACGTAAAAACCTTGCTGCTGCTGCCACTACCAGCGGTCCCTTAGAAACCTGCTTAGGTGACCAAGAACTGTTCCTCAACCTGAACTTGTCAGCACAATGTTTATACTTCAGTTTCTCTGACCAAAAGAGCCTGAACACACCAATGAAATGCAACACCAAGCCTCAGCGGATGTAGCACTTGAGAGCTCACGAATAATCTAAACACAGGGGCCGGAGGGAGCAGCTGGTGGCTCATCCCCTGGGAACACAAGGTACTCAGTTGCACAACAGCAGCTAACCGAACAGAGGAGAGATTAAAAAGACCCTCCAGCTCATTCTCTGTCTTAAACATAATATTTAATCATAGCCAAAGACGAAGCAGAAACTTAAATTATAAGGCTAACTTCCTGTTTTGTAATTTTTAATGATCAGTTCACTTCAGTAGAGCTTGGGCTATATGGTTATCACGGCTATGCGCCTACTCAGGTGTGCTCTGTTTCACGCAACAGACAGCTTCCAGACGTTGAGAAAGAGATGAGTCACATGTTTATAATTCTTCAATTACTGCACTTTGGATAAAAACTAACTCTTCGGTAACATTAGATTTTCCTTGTTCATTGTCTGTCAGCTTATCCTTAAACGATAGAAATGTAGTACAGAACTTGACTGTTTGGAAGGAATGACTTAATTCCTCGTAAAGTGTAAAAGGTTTTCTGGACAGAAAACTTCTGTCCCACATCCACTTGGAAGGGTACCTGAAGGGTGTTGTGAGTTTGAAGCCACCCTGGGAAACATAGTGAGAACCTGTCCTAAATTAAAAAAAACAAAACAAAACAAAACAAAAAACAATAAGCTTTTTAAGAAGTTAATAGTTTATGATACAAATAATAATCTTCTATCCTCCATGTTATAATTGTAGTATTTCTGGTTTACTTCCTATGTCCAGTTGATATAGTGGAGAAATTTATTTCATTCAATATTCATTGAAATATCCTATTCATGGTGTTAAATCATACCAATGTAAGGTTTGAAAACATGATCTGGACCTGCAGGAATGATTTAGTAGAAGAAAAATACATTAAGTAGAAAGTATGAAATATGTTGTATAAAAATAGATAAATTCTTTAGAAACAGTATATTTGAAAGACAGTTCTTGAGAGATACAATCTACTAAAACTTGCATAAAGGTAAATAAATTATTTGAATAGGCCCATATCTATCAAATATAATCAATAGTAAATATCCTTCAAGAATAAAGCAATACACATACATGGCTCCACTGGTGAGTTTTGATAGCCAAAGAAGAAATTCCACTTGTTCTCTATAATTTTTCCCAGAAAGTGAAAACAATGATGCACACCCAACTTAGATTTTTTTTTTTTACTGTAAACGCAAAACTGATAAAGTCATCACAAGAAATGAAATTTAAAGGCCAATATAACTCATTAACATAGATAAAAATTCCAACCACATATCATTAAGTCACAAATAACAATGTATAACAAGAATTATATATCAAAACCAAGCATGATTTAGTCTAAATAAACAAGTTAGTTAATAAACCCCTTTATTATATGATTTTGTCAGCATATGCAGAAAAAGCAATTAAAATCTAGCATCTATGATACAAAAGTATCTCTCTGAGAACTAGGGATAGAGGATACTTCTAAACTTCAATAATGAACATCTCCAAGAACATCTAAAGCTGATATCATTGTTGATGATTAACAACAACAACAACTAAATTATTCTTCCTAAGACTAGAAATAAGACACGGATGTACCCTCTCCTAGTCAATATCATTCTAGAAATTTTAGTTGATGCAATATGATAAAAAAGAAAATAAAAGGTGTGTCTGTGAGTGTGGGAGTCAGAGAAAGATTGTATAAATAAGCTGCATTTGTTCAGATAATATAATTGTCAATGTGAAAAATCTTAAAGATTAATAAAATGAAAAATAAACTCCTGAAACTAGTACATCATTGAAACAATTTTTTAAGATAGAAAGAATGTTAATAAACTAAAGTCAATGTCTTCTTATATCAATAATGAACAATTTAAAGCTGATGTTAAAATATCATACCATTTACATTAGTATCAAAGAAGAAAAGCAGAACATACTTTACAAACTTTGCACAAAATGTGTATGAGGAAAGTAAGATGATAGAAGGAAATAACAGAAAAACAAATGAAGATTTCCTGTTTATGGAAATAAAGGCTTGACTGTATTCAGCTGCGAATATGCCCTAGCTTGGTTTGTAGAGCCAAGGCAATATACATTTTGAATACATTTTGCCTTTCTAATTCATTGCACATATGAAAAAATAAACAAATGAAAGACATAAAAACAAAAGGGCTGACATTACCCTATTTAAAAACTTTCTAGAGTGCCATAGAAAATAAGATGATGTGGTACTGATGAAAGAACAGACCAAAAAAGAAAAAAAGAAGAAAGAAAAAGGAAAAAAAAGGAAAAGAAAAAAAGAAAAGAAATAAAACAATAGCCCCATAAATGGATCACAGAAGTTGCTAAATCAAATTCAACCCAACAGGGGAACTGATAGACTTTTTAAATAAATGCTGTGGAAATACACATCCAAATGCAAAAGGGAGAGCTGTACATATCTTTGGCTTACACTTTTCTTATTTAAAAAAATGATTTATTTTTATTTTCCGTGTATGGGCATTTTGTATATGCATCTCCTCTGTGATCCATGTGCATGTCTGGTTCCTGTAGATGGTGTCAGAATCCCTGAAACTGGAGTTTTCAAACTAAGAATCAAAAGGAAGTCCTCTGCAAGAGCAGCAAATGCTGAACCAACTCTCCAGTCCCTGACTTATTCTTTTCATTGAAAAGTAACTCAAAATGGATCATTGATACAAGACAGAAAATCTTTATAAATTTTAGAAAATAACCTATAAAACAAATCTAGAAGAACTTGGATTTGATGATATAGTTTAAATACAGCAGTAATAATCACAGTCCATGAATGAAAAACAATTTGATATTAGACTTTATTTCATTGAAAACTTCTGCTCAGGGAAGGCCACTTTCTTAGTTACTTTTCTACTGCTGTGCTAGAATTTCTTGTCAAAAGCAACTTAATAATAGAAGGATGATTTTGGGTCATAGTCTGAGGTATAATTCATCGTGGTGAAGAAATCAAGGCAGCAGGAGAGTGAAGCAGCTGAACACACATTGTATCCGCAGGCAGGAAGAAGAAAGCATTGCTCATGCTCGGCTTGCTTTTCCCTTTTGATACAGTTCAGGATTCTAGCTTAGGGAATGATGCCACCCACTGTGGGCAGGTTACCCACTCAATGAACCAAATCAAGAAAATCCCTCATAGGCAAGGCCTGAGGCTAACTTAAACAGGACAGTCCCTCATAGGTGTACACAGAAGTTTGTCTCCTACGTGATTCTAGATTTTGCCAAGTTGAACATTCGCAATCACTTCTAAGACAATGAAAAGTCAAAATGTAGGATAGGATAAGATGTTTGGAAAGTGCGAATCTAATAAAGGGCAGATATCTGAATATACATATATGTAACTATATATTATATATAATATATTACATATATTTTAATTTATTCCCTTTACATCCCAATTGTAGCTCCCCCCTCATCTCTCTCTCTATTATATATAAGATATATGTAATATATATATAACTACTTATTTGAACAATACAAACTGTGTGTTCTTGTTGCCCCTGACTTTGACTCTTCAATGTCATCAGTCCTGAATCCCAATTTAAAAAAGTTGGGACACTTATTTCATTTCCTCCAAAGCTCAGGGAATATCTCAGTAGAAGGGATAAAAAAAAAAAAAAAAGTAAAAGGTGAAAGAAGGTGGGGAGTGCTGAGGTCCACAGACTTCAGAGCATGACATGGCCAGTACACTCTTGACCTTAACATGTCTGTGATTACCTGTGCAAGGCTTGTATAAAATTGGGCCTGTCAACATCCCATCATAGACAGTTCACATGACGGCACTATTCCCTAGAATTTAGTTGCAGCTAATGATAAACGGGCAATGACAGACACTTTATTCAGTAGTATAAACACTGGCACAGATACTCACTTTTGTAAACAACACCTCATCTGTACTTCTATAAGCAACTCTAATGAAACTCTTTGGATCATCAAATATATTAAAAATATGTGAAACTAGAAGGGGAGACTAATTAGGAATAGGATAGGGATCAATGGGACTGTGGATAACAAGACAGGGTAGGAAAACAGGGGTGAATATGATCAAAGTGCATTATATGCATGTATAAAATGTCTTAATGGAACCTACTATATAAACTAATATTAATAATATTATTTAAGACAAACATATGAATGAAGATATGGGAAGATACCTTATTCAAGAAAGTAAAAGAAGTGGCATGTAAGTCAGTGAATGGGTCTCAGCATCATACATCACTAGGGGGACTATAAATGTGAACAAGATGCCACTCCAATGAGAAACAGGATGCAACAGTGAGAATGACTAGAAGCTGAAAAACTGATAACACTGAAGAGTCAAAGACAGAGACAACGAGAACACACAGTTATTTCTGGTGGGGATGCAAGATGGCAGAACCATTTCTGAAGAAACTCTGACAGTATCTTACAAAGTTAAATAATGTCTTAACATAAAATCTAACCATTGCACTCTTCCATTGTCATCCAAATGAGTTCAAACCTTATGCTCATACAAAAACATGTATACAAATGTTATAGCAATGTTTTTTCATAATTGCCCAAATACAGAAAGCAATCCAGATGCGCTTGTGCAGGGAAATATATAAATAAACTGTGGTTCATTTAGAGAGCGGAATGCTGTTATTCATCAATGAAAAAGAAAGAGGCTGCAAAGCCACAAAAGAACATGGTGGAACTTTAGATGGAGTATTTTTAAGTGAAATAAGGCAGTCTGGCTCCATACCATATCATTCCAATTATATGACATTCTGGAAAAGCAAAACAATAAAGAATAAAAGAGCAGTGCTTCTCAAGGGTTTAGATAGCGAGAGAAAGTCAAGAAAGGCCGGGTGTATTTGAGACCAGTGAAACTATTCCATGTGATGGATACTGTATGTGTCGAGATCCATAGAATGCACAGCACCAAAGGTGAACCACAATATAAACCATGAACTTTAGTTAATTATTATAGTGGTGGTTAATAACAGCCGGTGGTAGCAATGTACTGATATTGGTTCAGCAGTTATGATGATAATGTGAACTATTTATTACAAAGGGAAACTAACTTCCTCCTGGTGAGGCTGCCTTGCCAGGCCACAAAAGAAGAGGATGCAGGCAGTTCTGGTAAGGCTTGAGAGGCTGGGGTCATTTGGTAGGTGATGAGGGCTCCTCCTTCCTGAGGACTAGGGGAGTAGGATGGTGGGGGAAGAGGCTGGGAGGATGGGGCCTGGAGGAGAGGAGGGAGGGGCTACCCTTGGGATGGAAAGTGAATAAATTAAAAAAGGGAAACTAAGAAGTGCATCAACTCTAGCGTCTGCTTGAGTTTTCTCTAGATTAAAACTGTCTAAAAAGTCTAATAAGTTTATATAAACATGTATTTTTAGCATTGATTTACATAGAATTGATCTTGGTGGGTGTGTGTATGTACACACTTTGCATATGTGTTCATATGCATGTCTGTGTATATGTGTGTGTGCATATGAAGACACTGGGTGCCTTTCTTACCCCCCCCTTCTACTTTAGTTACTGAGACGGGGTCTCCTGCTGAATCCTGAGCTCCCCAGGTTAGCAAGTACATCTCTTGCTCACGGGATCCAGTCTCCACCTCTAGAACACTAGACTTACAAGTGGGCAGTAACCATACAATATGGATGAGGATCTGAACACGGGTCCTCACTTCTCTGCAACAAGTGTTTTAGCTACTGGGCCATGTCCTCCACCTGGTACTAGACTACTTCTTAAATTTTATTTCCTTTCAACTTTATCATAGAGAAAAAAAAACATTACAGACAAAAAAAAAAAAATCGCTGAAATTAGCCATGCCCAAAGTACACAACTCAACAAACCGCAAAGTTAGTGTAGACATTCAGAATGGAGGCTATGGGGCTTCACATTGGATCACATACTTTCACTGTCCTATACACTTTCGTGAATTTATCTACCACAAAAATGAAAACTCTATGGCAAAGTCAGAACTCGAAAAGCATAGACTTTTAAGAGAATGGTCAACTCTTGGGGAGAACAAGAAGGGGAGTCAAGATACGATGAGAGTAAAGAATCTCCTAAAACATTCAAGGGTGAACCAGTTTTCTATGCAATCCAAAGCAACCTCTAATGTGAACTAAATATTCTGTAGCTAAGCAGGAGATTCCATAAGCATAAGGAAAAACACACCAACTCTGAACACTTGACTCTTATATCTGGTGATGGGAGAAACTCAGTGAATCAAAAATAGGAGGGGATGCTGGCACCAGACATATTTTACCCCTGTATCCCTGCCACCATCAGCTACCAGCTGACAGGTTTTAAGAAAGTTACTTAGCATTTTTACTGTATTGGCTTTCTAATCTGTGAGGCTATTAGATTTTGCCTCAAATTATAATGGTAAGTTAATTTCTGTGAAATGGTTAGACACTGCCCAATACCTAGCAAGTGACATAAAAATACAAGATGTCATCATTGTTATTACCCACCCTAATTACTAGCAGTGACTGGAAGAAACCCTCTTTGCCTTCTGAGCCTCAGTTTAGGTCACTGTCACTTAGGATGATGAGGAATTGAGAAAAGAATTAGAGGCAGTATAATGTGTCTTAGAATCTAACCTTCAACAAGGTTTGTGACTGCTATTCATTAGGCTACTGTGGTGAGAGGCCAATGCGATAGTTCTGAAGATGGGTAGGGTTTGCCTGGGCCAAGCCAGGAAGAAAAGGAAAACTATTCAAACCTCTGGTGTGACCTTGGGAAGCACACTGACATTAAGTTGTGAGGTCTTCTGAGTGAGTCCTCCTGACGCCAGAGAACAGGGGCAGAGAGAGACAGGAGCAGAGGGGAATGTGTTATGCTGCACAGATGTTTCTTCTCCACAAGGTCACCTGGCCAAGGGGAGTGGCTTTGCACACAGAGACAAGCTGGTTGTCACTGCTTTCAGAACTTAGAGATATATCCTGTGAGACCATGGTCCATAACCACAACCCACGGACAGTCCTGGGTGTCAAGGACCTTGGGAAGTCATTTTGCAAATGCGCACCATTTTCTGAGGAAGAAAGTCTGAAAGTCCCATGATGTTACACAGCTAAAGAACCTTACGAACCACAGATGCCAATAGTGTACACTTTAGGGTGGGCAAAAGTTTTCCTTAAAACTTTGGTAGACAATTGATTTTCATACCTTTTGCAAGACTGGCCATGGGTAGAGGGCAAGTAGTCCCAGGGAGGAACAAGAAAGCACATTGTACTTTTTACTATTTCCTTCCTCAAATAGAAGGAAATATGCTCTAGTCTACCTGTAGCTGGTAAGTGCCTTACGATACTGAGGCAAATAGAAACTGTATTGCATCACCACTAAAAGCTAAAAAAAAAATCTGCCACAGGGTCAACCCAAAGTCCACATTCCCAAACTCTTGCTCAGCTCTCTAGGTCACGCTGTCTTTCTGGTTTATATCTCCACATTTCTTGGAATTCGTAACCGACATTTAAATTAAGTCTTGTGCACTCTGCACTTTGAGGTAATGTTGGTTGTAAGCAAAAACAACTTCAAAAGTCTGCAGGCCTTGCTCCCCTTGGACCCTGAGCCCACCCAAAAGACCTTCCTTCGTTCCCCAGATTCTGGAATGTCTTCCCAGAAAAGTGAACTTTAAGTGGAATTTCTGTCCATTCCTGTTTTTATTGTCACTACTGATAAATGATATTTAGTTTCTTGCTTCTCATGTTTTTTTTAATTAAATTGTATGAAGCAGCAAAGCCAATTATAAAATAATGTAAAATTTAACAACTGTTTACAATAAGATTGCTTGGAATTAAAGAACAATTTTTAGTTAAGGGTGGGCCAAATTCCTCAGGAAAAAAAAAAGAGAGTCAAAATGTGTCTCAGACATTTCTCACGGCTTATTATCATAGTGGAACTAATCAATAAACCTTTCTACATTATTTTATTTCCAGTTTTAAAACGAGCTATAAAATCAACTTAGCTAACTTGATTAAATTATTTAGCAGACGTTCTTATTTAGTATAATGCACTGATTATTATATATTTACACTAGAACCTTCTGAAATAGCTGAAAAAATTACAGAATGCCAGAAGAATGAGTCCTAAGCACACCAACACATTGAAAACAAACAAAAACCAAAACCAACCAAACAAACAAAAAAAAAAAAGACCTTTGTTCAAGCCAGGTTGCTATATAATTCTCAATACAGTGTGACCTCACCTCCCTTAGAGACCCTTTGGAATGTGGCTCTCATTTCAGCATTCCCTTTGCCAAGCACATAGAACGAATTAGGTGAAACCCAGTTACCAAGCCGCCCCACCCACCGTGGGTGCAGTGAAGAGCTGAATGTTTTAAATCCACGGTTCAACCTAAATACAAAATGGTTCTTTCAAATCCGAGTTTCTTTTCCATTTGTCTTGGATGCTTCCCTTTCCTGCTCCTTCTGATTCAAGGTCCCAATGAGAGAATAAAGTTGGAACAAGGGTGAGCATGGGATTTAATGCCAAGGGCCTAAGTAAGTATTGGTACTCTTCATTTCAGATATCCACGCACCAAGAGGAGGGCTTTCAGTCTTGTCACCTACATACATAAGGTCACATGAGGAGCTGCTTGCATGTCCATGTTAGCTTTGCTTCCAAAGCCCCTGGGGGCGGAGAGCACAACTTACTGGTGTAGGACCCACGACACCCCACAGGGAAGGCTGCACTGTGTGTAGACTGGCCAAGCTTCCAGACTCCTCTCTCCTCCCTCATCTCCTCCGTTGCTCTCTTCCAACCTCTGTTTCTATTGCAGAGAGCCAACACTCTCTGGTTGTCCCACACTCTGCTATCGAGAGAGAGAAGCAAGTCATGGGTGAATTTACAGGAAGGTCTTGGGTGTGCAGAGGAAGGATGATGGGGCCCATGCAGATTAGCAGGGAGACCACATCTCAGCTCCATGGTATATGTTTACTCATGGAAAGTTACAGGGAAAGGAATTTGGATTTTACATTTGTAAAATGGGAGGCAATAGAGATATGTATTGTGGAAGATACATATTAAGTCCAAAGCTTAGATCCTGTACTCCATAAATTCTAGGTTGACCTCTCCTTCATCCTCACTCATGCCTAGTTTATACTTTCCAAAACAATCTATCTTTTAAAATTGACAGCCTGAAAAGTGAATGTCCAATGGAGCCAATGAAATTCCTCTTAAAAGGCAGTTCAGGCTCATCTCACGGTCTGGCTTTGCTCTCCCTATTCTGCTATTTAATACTGGGGTGGAGGTCAATTATCTAAAAGGGGGAATGAGATGTTTCAACTTCTGAACCAGTGGTTCTCAACCTTCTTGCTGCTCTGACCCTTTAATACAATCCCTCACGTTGTGGTGACTCCCAACCATAAACTCATTTTCATTGCAACTCCATAACTGAAACTTTGCTACTGTTATGAATTATAATGTAAATTTCTGTGTTTTCCAATGGTATTAGATGATCATTTGACATCCAAAGGGGTGTGACCCACAGGTTGCGAACCACTGTTCTAAACAAACACTAGATCTCTATTTTTAAAAATTCCACCTTTCAAGCTGCAGAAGCACTACTATCCTTTACAGGTGGAATCTAATCCATCTGGTATATATGTCTTGGAAAAGCTGTGAAATCTGAATAGTTGGAAATATATTAACCTTTTCACTAAGTAGCAATTGTCTTTACCTGTTTAATAAATCTGAGTATGAGATGCTAAATTCAGACTACATTTGTAAGTCCCATGACCCTATGCATGGAATTGTTTGAGTTCTTTATGTCCTTGAAAGGAAGATTCCAGAAGCTATCACAGAACAATATGTACTGCCTGCTTTATGCTGGAAGCACCATCTTTTCCAAGTCTTCATTTAACCTCTGTGGCAACATCTACAGCAGATTTCAGTATCTCTCCTTAAACTTGGCATTCCTTTGCTCTCTGCAAGGATGTTGGAAGTGAGGATATTCTCTAAGGGCATATTTTTCACTGTATCAGGAAATTATTGTTTTGGTAGAGTTTTGCATGGATACACACACACACACACACACACACAGATGAGGAGGGGGTAAGAAGGTCTTAAAACTAACTAGCAACTTTTCTGTTCTGATGATTCACACAACTCTAAATATCTAACAACGTTCCTGCATATGCCAGTAGGAATGGAGTCCTGATGTGTGAACGCTCCTTCCAACTGAGAGATTCTTGAGTCATGATACTGCTTTCCTATGTATGACTTCTTGAAATATAAATTATTCCCCTTGGTCTTTACAAGCCATCTTTGAAAAAACCTCTCTGAGCTATGGAATGATTCCAAGCACTTCTTGTTCATGTTTTTTTCTCATTAAATGACTGTGAGTTCACATAGACCAGGGACCAGGGTAAAATTAGCTTTGCATTTCTAGCACTTGGCCTGGTGCCATTTTTTGAACCTTCTGCATTCCAGGCAATATGTGCATCTCTCTGGAGTCACTAGTGAACAATGAGAGTAAAGCTCATGGCCTCCTGGGGCTTACGCTAAGAAACAGATGCCCAGATACATAAGTGATTACATACTGGAATCAGTGTTCTAAGGGAAAATCAGAAGGTACCATTAGGGAGTACACTGGGAGCGGTCTGACTTCTGAGTAGAAGGGGAATTCTGAAAGTCTCAGAAAGAAAGAAAAGTTCCAATTGTATTATATCTTGGAGCTGAGGGTGTGTAGGCCCTCGTTCGGAAAGAGCTGGCCTGGGTGAAGCAGTAGGGAAAGGGCTGAGTCGTGGGAATCAAATTAAAGACTACACCGAACCCCTATGAAACTACAGCTCCTGGCAGATTTTAAGCGAGAGAGGAACAACATAGTCTGTCTTATCCTTTTAAGACTGCGCTGGGAGCTGCTTGTAAGAAAGCCCAAAGAATAGGGTAGAGGAGAGGGATAGTGAGAGGCCCTTGCTGCTGCTCACGTTACTCACGCTGGGCTTATGACTGGAGAAACCAAAGAAAAGAGTAGTGGGCCTGAGATATGTATTTTATAAAAGAACCAACAAGACTTGAGGAACTATTGAGAAGTATAAAAGGACAAACAGACAAAAGATTCCCTCTTAGCATCTGGTTGCTCTATAGATGGAGATGGGTGCTCGAGTACAAAAAGCTGATTTCGAGGAGTGAAATAGTGGATGCTTGTGAACAATGATTGCAGGGTAGAGCAATAAATACAATGGTTTTCATACCTTTCAGGTGAATTAGAGAGCAATACCAACAAAATTTTATGGGGGAAAGTTGAGACACCACAAGTAAATTAGTCAAGCCATAGGGTGCCACTGAGCCAATGGCCCAGACATTGCTGTTATTGCTATGGCTGCTGTTTGATTAGTAGTACATTGCTAATTCTCAAACAAGAGAGCATCTGAATGTATTTACCAAGTAATGTAAAAATTTAAACAACCAATATGTAATCATGCAACAGACCAGACACATCCTTTGCTGAAAACATCTGTAATGTTTCATTGCATTTGGTTTTCTTTATATTTTCATTTTTATTTATTTATTTTATATCCCAGTCGTAGCCCCCTCCTTCCTCTCTTCCCTTTCTTCTCTCTTCCCTCTCTATTTCCCATATCCCGCTTTCCCTACTCCTCAAGGAAGGGGAGTCCATCCCTCCACCACCCCAGCATATCAAGTTGCATCAGGACTGAGCTCATCCTCTTCCCCTCTATCCTGGAGAGGTAGCAACACCAGGGGAAAGTGATCGAAAAGCATGCAGCAGAGTCCATATCAGAGTCAGCCCCTGTTCCCCTTACTAGGAAACCCAGGTGAGGACCAAGCTACCCATTGGCTACACCTGTGTGGGGGGCCTAGGTCCAGTCCATGCATGGTTCTTGGTTGACACTTCAGTCTCCACAGATCCCACTGGGTCCTAGTTAGTTCTGAGACTCAGAATCACTGTATATTTCATAAGCTATCAGACGAGAAATTTTAAGTATTTATATACCAAATATTTATGAGACTAAATTTAATTTATGCTAATATATTTTTAAGTTGAATAATATGGAGTGCTTTTAACATTAAAAATTACATGTTCATATGGTAGGTAACTATAGATATATTTAAAATTTCCAGAATTATTTGTGTTTGAAATATAAATAAATGCCAATGGACTTGCTAAAAGTCCTCGTAGGTAGACCTTGCAACAATACACCAGGGTCTGCTTCTACCTGATCCCACCTCTATCTGAAGTACATCTCTGTAAGGAGTATATGGAGACAATGTAGAGGAAAATAATAGACACAAAACAAAGATAGTATTCATCATTGTGTATATGAATATATGTGCATGTACATATATATTCACATTCACATGTATATATACACATATGAACATACAGCAACACAATCATTTCATCCTTCTCTGGGTCCATTCCATTCCCACTCTGGATACCTGCCACAGGACACTCGCTTTCTCTGGCAAGTTTTCTTTTAGGAAAACATCCCTAGTTCTTTTCCTAGTTCCTTTCCTAGTTCTTGGTAAAGGAACTAAGAGAATAGATTAGTTCCTTTAGAATAGATACTAAAGTTAAGCTTTAAAGTAATACCTGTTCAGTTAGAGGACACTAGAAACTCAACTCTTACTCTCAAAATGAAGTTGGGATGCTGTTCCAATAATGGTGCTTTATGATAGGAATCAGCCACCAACAGTGGGACCTTTGGCAACCAGGACTCATAAACCTTCCTTAAACACGATGAAATATTAGACATTCCCAGTTCTCTACTTGTTTCCCTGGGTTGGAAATGTGGGTCAGTTGGTGAGTACTTGCCTGGCATGCATAAAGCTCTGGGTAGCTTTATAAGACAGGGCAGACGGCCAGACAGGGCAGCATATGTCTCTAATCCCAGCATTACAATGGTAAATTCATGACTCCCAGAAGTTCAAGGTGATCCTTGCCTTCATAGAGAGTTCAAAGCTAGCCTGAGATACATGAAACAAGGGTCAGGGGCATGATGAACACATCACAAATCTAATCTTGGGACTCTGGGCTATTTAATTCCCTGGGAACAGCAAGGCAGAAAGGGACACATTTTGGACAGGGATTTGTCACTTAGGAACACTTTTTAGCAGGTTCATTGTCATTTAATTTCCTATTTATTTTGGTTCTCATGTACATCAAGAGAAAAGCAAATATTTATGAAGACCCATAACCTAGAGTTTCTTCCAACCAGTGACAGACATCTAAAGGTAATTCCATGCACACAAAGCCAAAATAGTTTTTATACTTGAACTACCAAGCTAAGCTTCTCAAAGAAACATTTCTTCTCTTCCTGTTTCTACCTCTTTTGACAGGCTGAGAACTACATTCAAAACTTGTTAAAACATTCTTCTAAACGTTTCTCTTTACCTCTGACTAAGTTGCACTGCTTGCCTTAAAGACTTGTCCCACACCGTCCAGGTTAATGTTGCCCATTTCTCGTAGTAAAGGGTGTCATCTGTGACAACAGCAACAACAAAAATCAAGAGAGAAGCACTCGTGTCTGCTATCATGAAATGCGGTGCCTCAGCTTGGAATAACAGCTACCAAGAACAGCCACAAGGCAGCTTGATTAATCAGTGCCCTGAGTTAATTAAGAAACAAAGGCAGAGGGAACACACACACTCATGACTGGCCTGGCTTTGCTTATTCGGTTTCAGTCAAAGACCACAACTTCTTTCAAATAACCCCAGTTTATTTTTGAGGGAGAAAAAAAATCCTGTCCTCAGACAGGATATGGAGGAGGAGTTAAGGGGTGATGTTTTACACATGCACATCTGGATAGAGTCCAATTATTTCCCTTAAACATTCCCCCAGTTGTTTTCATTTTGCTGCTTGCTTTGGCATTCATAAATTTGTGAGATTAATTGTGTGTCAGCAGTCTGCAGGCCTGGAGCTGGGCACAACTTCTACAGCAAGAGAGCTACAAAACTCCTCTGTGGAGAAATAAATTGACTTTAAAAAAATGGAAAGAAAGCACAGACCTGCAGTTCACTTCTGTTTAATATTGTGGCATTGACGGTGGACACAGAAAGTAGTATTGTCTTTACATGTACCCTGCTAGTGAACTGTGTGTGTGTGTGTGTGTGTGTGTGTGTGTGTGTGTGTGTTTCAAGCACAAGAAAAGATTTATTAAGAGCTGTAATAGAGACTCCAGGGCAGGACATTTGTGTTTATTGTTTTCATCTGATCACTCTGAGAAGTGTAAGATGCTGTACTATTCATCCTGGAAACAGGCCAACACTTAGAATCACTTTTGTTAAAGGAAACAAACTGAGCTTAGAGGTGGTGGAAAAGGAACCTTGTTTTGGGCTGTATTTTGAGAAATCTCCTACACTTAAAAAACTGCTCTATAAAGAGGGAAATTCGATACCTGCTTGTCTCTGTGGAGACCTCTCAGCCTAGCCTATGAAGCCAGTACAGGTTCAAGCTGTTTCCCCTGGAGCCCAGAAGGGTGCCGATGCTTGGTATGTACCCCATAAATACCATCCGACTATGACAGAAAGACTGTTCTGTGAATGTGGGTAAGCAAGCACTCCATGCCCAGTTGATACTGTTTTGCATTACACCAATGACTGAGAAGCTCGCCTGCTGTGTATTATGGTATTTCTAAAAGAAGATTCTACATGTCCATGTACACAAATAGCTGAGCCTTCCAGACATGGGTTCAAGGACTGAGAGCATCACCACGGGAAGAAAACGGGACTTCTCCTCTAACCTTCTGCAAAAACACTAAAACATGCAGCTATTGGAAAACTGTTGCTCATTCCTCTGGGAAATAATTATGATTCAAAGAGCTGGAATGCTGGCTTTGCAGAACAAGAAAGAAAGAAACTGTTCATAATCTTCCGTGTTTCTTGAAGTGTGCTATGTGATGGGAAGTTTTACCTAGGTCAAACCATAATTTACCACTGAACTATAAGAAACATTGTGTTATCATATTGGAAAACCTGCTGTTCTTAGACTGTTCAACCCTCAGAATCTTTTCTCAAGTAGATACATTTGAAGACCACTGATAAAACAACCCCCTACACACACACACACACACACACACTTTGTCCTTGGCTTCATCTTCTGCAAAATGAGGTAAATAATGTCAACTCGGTGGTCACATGAGATGATAGCAGGGGTTAAATGAGTGGTATAAAGAATGTCAAAACAACCAGGTAATCACAAAACACAAACACATGCTGGACCCCAGAAAGAACTGCAGCCACCTTATGGTCTACCCATTGTTCCATGGTGAAAAGCCAAGGTACAAAAGAAAAGCTTGTGCCTCACCTAAATTACTAATCTTGAGACTAACTGGAATTACCCTAAGAAATCCACTCAGTCTAAACTGAGTGGCAAAGACCATCAGTTCATGCCAAAGTCAGACAAGGGTGGCCAGAAACAGAAGCAAAGAGACTGCAAAACAACACAGCTTTGACCCTGACACATGATATGATTCTCGCAACATATTCACAGATACCATTATGCTTAATCCAACCAATTCACTTTTTTCTTGCCTGATCTGATTATCTACCAATTAGTATGAGTAGCATCTACTCACACTAAAATCCTTGTTGCATAGGTCTGTAGCCAAAAAGCTTGCTGGCCACTCAGAGCCCCAGTTTTATTATGTATAAGAAGGTCATTACTCCTGCTCTGACCAAGTCATTGTGAGGATTCAGAAGTAAAATATGAAGAAAATTTTCCTCCTATCGTCGTCACCACATAGTTACTGTCCGTACCTAAAATCTGCTGAATCTACATTTCCCAAACTAAACTGGAAAGGCACATCCAGAATAAAATAAGGTTTCAAGTGTTCTCATGAATGATCAGACACACGGATTTCATTAATGATTACCTCTACACAGACATTTCTTGGAAATTTCCTATGAGGAAATATAGGCTGAAATCCACCAGTGCAGAAGGTGCCTCCAGCAAGTAATGGCATGATAAGTCTAGCAGCTGTCATGCCATTTTAATAAAGCAATTCTTCCAACCATGCTAACAATGGACATATTAACCGATATGGTCCTTTAACTTTCATGTTCGTCTTAATTATTTGCTTTTGGTTTGTGAGCAACACTGTGAATTTAGTGTCTGATTACAAGAGCAGAAAACTTTGTAAAAATGACATCGGGCCAGGGTTAGTCAGAAAAGCTCTGTTACAGATTCTAACTCATCACTCAAGACCCAAAGGTCATGGTGACAATTAGGCACCAGGCCACAGAATGACTTCTGTTAATAAAAGATTTGAGAGTGGGTTCGACAGGTTAATCTCCTAGCCACCCTTCTTCAGTCCAGATCGACAGCTCCTATTTGCGTCCTGGCTTTACAAATTACCCTTCTGAGAAACTCAGTGTAGTCCCTGTGTTCCCAGATACAAGGAAGTCGCGGTTTTGTTTTATGAACTGAGACAGTAAGCGCTGCAGCCAAGTCCCTTTGATGGTGACTGCTCAACCCGCTACAGTCCCACTTCTCTCATTCCTGTCACATTGACAAGAAAACCCTGCAGCTCACGGACGAGCAGCTAGTAGGAAAACCCAGTAAATTATCCTTATTTCTGTTCATTAGCGTCCCTATCGATTCATTTGACAGTGTAACAGCAAGGCTGCACTTGAGCCACCTTGAGTGCTCAGTCTCATTTTGCTTTCCTGAATGCTTCATCATTAGTAACTTCTATCGCTCTCTCTAAAGACCTCAATGTAGTAATCAACTCTTAGTCTCTTCTCCCCTTCATCTTCACTGCAGTAGGAGATGTACACACATGTATACGTACTCACTAGTCACCATCTCAGGCTCTCACACAGGCCCTCACACACACTAAAATAATGAGTGAACGAACGTGTGTAACTGAGTAAGTGACCCCAATGACAATGTCAATCTGCAGGTACTATCTTAAGGTTTTGAAGGCAGTATTTTGGACTAGAAATTGGGTTGATTTTATTCTTATCTGACTATCTTACTCACTGAGTACACTGAGAAACACAAGCCTAAACCAAGAAGCAGATCTGAGGAAGCTAATTATGGTATTTAGTAAAGGCAATGCCAGGAAGGGCATATCCTTTGAGAAGAGCCACTGGAGCCCTTGCTCTCAGAGACATGGTCTCATCGACTCCCAAACCATAGAATGTCAGCTTTTCCTGCAAGGTAGCTGTAAGAACCATCAGAATCAAAGCATACAGGACTTTCAGATGCGCAATTACGGGATTCTAATGGTCTATCCCCTATTCTTCCCATCTCCCTTCTCAGCTTTAGTTTTTAACTTAAGGCCCCATGGGAAAGCTAGTGAAATACTTTATTATAAAACCTCTTTCAGAGTGTTTGCATTCATTCATCTCAATGTCAAAAAGAATAAGAAAAAATTAAGAATGTGTTCCTTCGATAAATACTCCTTTATCAGAATCACATATTATTTTCTCTCAAATATAAAATATGTTATATTCAGTGTTTTAGCTTCTTAAATTTATCTTGAGTCCATTCAGTCATCAAGTTCAAGTCCTATGGAGTAGAATTTTGTGTGTGTGTGTGGTTTTGGTTGGTTGACTATTTCTGTTTTGTTTTATTTCTTCATTTCATGTGTGGTTTTTGTTCACTTGTTTGTTTCTTGTTTTTGTTATTTTTGGTTTTTAGTTGTTTTTTGGCAGTGGTTAGAATGAAACCCATTCATTGTAGGCAAGATTTTAGCCACTGGAATGTACCCATCACCCTTGGTCCACCCTTGGTGGACTTATCTATTATTGCCTCCTCTTTCTCTTCCTATCCTCACAGAGACTGTCATTGTTATAGGTAATATTACTATCATTAATATCATTAATATTATTGTACCTATTTTACTCTCTACAATTTCATCTTCCTTTAACACAGATGGAAAAATCTTTCAGTTGTGAGTCAGTCATTTCCAAGATCAAACATTTTAAAGGGTCCCCACTGAGAACTCAATTAGTCTGGCATTCAAAGTCTGATCTAAGGGGCACAGGAGAAGAGGGAGGGAGGGTAGGATTGTGAGGGGATGGGAGAGGGGGCTACAGTTGAGATACAAAGTGAATAAACTATAATTAATAAAAATAAAATAAAAATAAAGTCCGATCTATCCCCAGCTTGTCTTTTCAACTGTATTACTGTATTAGTTTCCCATTATTGCTGTAACAAATTGCCATATACTCTGTGGCTGAAAGCAATACAAACTTGTAACTCTCAAATTCTAGAGATTATAAGCTTAAAAATAGGTCAGTGGAGTTAGACTCTTTCAGAGGTTTGGAGACAGAATCTATTTCCACCCCTTTCTAGCTTCTAGAAGCTACCTTTGTGGCCCCTTTCTCTATCTCAAAAATCTAGCAATGTAGCATTTTTTTTCTCCTTCCTGACTTCTGCTTCAGTCCTTACACTTTCTAAACCTACTGCTTCTCTCTTAAAGGACTCCACAGTCACAAATGCTCACTTTAAAATCATGCACTTTACTCACGAAATGTGGACAGTCATTTCAGCTAAACAAGAACATATTCAGTTTCCAGGGATTAGGTATCTTTGGGAGAGTTGGAAAAGATACTATTTAGCAAACTACACTCTTTCACTCCAAAGCTGGTAAAACATGGAAGGGGATATGAGCTGCCTACTACAAACCAGTCTTTTTTCCCAGCCTTCTGCACATGTTGGTTCTTCTAGTTAGACCTGTTTAGTTTCATTTGTTTGCAGACTATACCTCATGTGATAAAGCAGGTTTAGTTCACATTGATAGTGTGGCTCAGGATATGCTGGTATTTGATGTACAATTCTTTCAATGCTTGAATGCTTGTGAGTTTTCACCACCAAATTCAGGAGAAAATTGGACCTCGGTTTCCAGCTCCTTCTTCTACGTTATTAGACCTCGGAGGATCATCTTTCCTTTCCTCTTTTATTTTATGTCTATTTGGCATACAGCCTCAACCAGTAGGACCTTTCTGAAGTCACTGATACTAAACATGTGTAAAGACTCTTCTGTCTGGCACACTCCATCATCAGGAAAAGAGGGACTGTGTCTTACAGTCTCTTTGTTCCCATGGCTTGACCTATGGCTGTAAATGGTCAGCTTTGTTAAGGAGTCATGACCAGCAAGGCTTAGAGATCTGAACTCTGTTTTCCCATTATATCAGTTTATTTATAATCACCCTTAAAAAGTAAAGAGGCAGCTGGGCATGGTGGCATACACCTTCAATTCCAGCACTCTGGGAGATGGGGGCAGAGGCAGGAGGATCTCTGTGAGTTCCAGGCCAGCTAGGCCTACAAAGTGACGACAGGCCAGCCAGGGCTAAATAGAGAAACCCTGTTTCAAAACTGCACACACTGGAGAGAAGGTGGCTGCTGTGTACAGGTTTGTTCCTGACTTATAGTCTGAAGGTGCAGCTTTTACTATTATCCAGACATAGGAATACATTTCTGCTGACCCCCATCACACCCTTCACCTGCTTTCCTACGTGGACGATAACGATATGAAAAGCTTCTAAATGAAGTTGAGAATATAGCAATGAAACAGACTATTGTTATGAGTTGAAATCTCTGGTACGTGTCTTATTAGAATGTTTATGTGCTTTCATGAACTAAACTTAGTTCATATTGGATATGATAAAAATTTAAAGCCACTCTGTCTGCAGATTAAGGGTAATTCTACTATTCTTAAAAGATAGAAAGCCACTTATGTAAATTACTGGAGTCATTTTGTAATATCTCCTTCAGAAAAAAAAAGTATGTTTGCTTTACCGTAAACTCTTAAAGTTACTTTTGTGTTAGAGAATAAAATGTTCACTCATTTATAAAAACACAAAAGAAAAATTGTTGCGGTCAGTACCATCGATAGACTAACTCACCAGCCCTCCTCTTTAAACACTGCTTTCCCTGATGTAAGGCAATGTGAAACAGTAATAAAAGGAAACATTAAGATCAACCCCAACTCTCGGTATAACACTAGGGCGTTTGTGCAGTGTTGGCCAAGGAAGATAGAGTATCATGGTATAACCTCTCAGTCTTTCCTAAATCAAACCATAAAACGCAGAAGCTGACATCCAAGTCTTAGACACTGCCAAGGAAAGAGTGGGTTTGGGTCTGATACCTTCTGTGATCACTTATGGACATGTTTACTTCAAAGCAGGGCACAGTTACAATGAACCCACAGTTGTGTGGGAGACATGAGCCCTGTGTGTAAGCTTCACCTTACACTCCATTAACTTACGTATCCTTCTGGGGTTGATGAACTAAGGAAAAAAGAAGAAAACTTCACCGAAGGAGTAACTACAATACTTTTAAGAAACAGCCTTCAGCACTCAAAAGTGTAATCATCTCCACTTCCCAGTGAGCACATTGTGTGAAAACACGTGCCATTTTTAAGTATTTGTAAATCAACAAAATCAGAAGACTTGTTTTTTTTTTTTTTTTTTCTTGGAAATACTATTATGGTCAAACTGCTCCTTCGTGACTTTCAGCACAGCATTAAAGATGGTGATTTCCTTGCAGTCAGCCTCTAAAGAGTATTGTGCTGCTGTAGTCTTGGCCATGTCTTCACATTCACTTTGTAAATACAAATTTGTAAGCCTAGTAAAGTTAACTGTTAATAAACCCTGGAAAGGGAAAACATGAATGGTAAGAGATATCTAAACTGCTCATAGTAATTTTTAAGATGTTTAACCCCAAGTAAATCTAAATGTGAGTTTATTTTCACACACACACACACACACACACACACACACACTTTTTTTTTTTTTTTTTTTTGCTAGGCCCACTACCTGGCTGAAGACCACCTTGAACTTCCAATCAGCCTGCCTCTACTTTCCACTTGCTAGGATTACATGCATATATCATTACATCTGGAGATCAAACCTGGGGTTTTATGAATACCATCCCAGCTGAGATACCTCTCCACCCTTTTATCCACTTTTTTAATTTACCCCAAAGCCATAGAATTAGACTTACCCGCAGAATTATTTTAAGGATTGAAAGCTTTGGTGATGGTGCTTAAGTCATTATGCTCCCACAATGGCCTATAGCAGTTTGTCAATTCTGTGACATCAGTGTCCCCCTTTCATCTGCCCCACCTTTTCTACCATCGCCCTCATGCTGGTGTCGGCTCTGTTCCCCACAAATAGTAGTTACTTCTGTAACATTTCCCTCTCTCCATCATCCCTCTTCCAATAGATCCTGCATGCTACTATGAGAATGATGTGTAGGAAGAATTTCTTCACCACCATTGGGGTAGATTTCCCACCTTTTGTATGCATGGCCAAAAGGATAAATACAATAATTATAAGGTTAAAAGTGCCAAGTTTTAGAAGCAGAAAATGTCTGTGCACACGTCTATCCATATCTTTTCAGGTGAGTCACTCCCAGGTGAGAAGGAGTGCTTCCCATCCAACTGGGCTTTCTTACTCATACAGAAAAGCATGTCATTTGATGATCTCTAAATCCAGCTGTTCTCTGGTAACTGTTTTCACACTACATTGCATCTTCTTTCTTACCTTAATTTGCAGGGAGTTGTGGCTACCTCTAGTGCTCACAAGATCCACCAAGTTAGCAGAAGGCTGCCAAGATTATAAACTTGCAGATGTTAACAAAAATAGGAAGGACTGCAGCTGCCAGAATGCAATGCTTATGCTTCCTTGTTAGGCAGCAAGAGCTCAGGTATGAACTATTTGTCTGAAGATTTTCAACTCTTTTAGTAGGTTCTTCACCTTGCCAGATACATTACCCACAGTCCTTATCACAGCAGCCTGCTTATTCGTTCAATAAATAGCTACTCTTCCAACACATTACATGTAGTATTTTTTTCACCACATTCTAGTATAAGTGCAGACCTCTGAGCGTAGGGTATTGCGTGACCCTAGGCCTGCATCATACAGATTTTTTTTGTAACTTACCACTCTTCTCAGCCTTTAACTATAAGGGACACTAGAAAGACCCCCCCGAAACATGCAATTAGCACTAGCATGTAACTAAGCTCACCTAGGAGACAGAAGACCCTGAGTTAGATCTCAAGGGTTAGATCTCAAGTTACATCTCAAGCAATGAGTGAAGAAAGGAAATAAAAAAGGAAGAGGGGAAAAGAAGGAGAAGGAAGAGAGGGAGGAGAAGGAGAAGAAGACGAAGAAGAAAAAGAAGAGAAAGAAAGGGCACATGGGAGGGAGAGAAGGAGATCTTCTATTTACAGAATTACAGGATTTGGGGGCACTACCCTGTACACTTTATCCGAGAAATCAACTCTACTCAAAGTGACCAAACAATAAATGCTGGTTAAATGAATGTAATAAATACTGTCACGTACTGTCATACACACACCAATGCCTTAGAGCATACAGATTTTTTTTCTTTCACCCGTCTTTCCTAAGCAGACTTAGAAAAAGTGCAGCGACATACCAGCAGACCTACCAAGCATTTTTTCACACACTGAAACATCTATCATTTGGTTATGAGCTTTACTATTTAAACAGAAAGTAAAACTTCTTCTAAAGAAGAAACAAAGTAACGTGCAATTCACGTAAATTTCACAATGAAACATTTCACCATTTCAGAAACTTACTTTCGTTTCAAGCAGCAACTTATTCAGCCTCTCCTATCCAGCCAGAGGAATATTACAAGCTCATGTCTATAACTGTAAACATTCTCTTCCTAGTAAGCCAGGCTTATTTATGAAGCTTCTTCTAAAATCATGCTGGGTCTTCCCAAGGCTTCCCCCACCCTTGAGTTCAAGGACTCAAGCAATCTATCCTATTTTTAAGGAGAATTATATCAGAGCTCAGCACAACTGCTGGTCACATTTGGGGAAATCAGAAGCCAAAAAGTCAGCAAATAGCTCAACCATTTGCATGTTTCATATCTGCAGGCAAAACGTTGTTTTTCCTAAGACTTAAAGCCAAGACGAGAAGAAGAAAAAGTTATGAATTCACTGAAAATGAAATAATTAAGTTTTTCTTCTGAAAAAAAAAAAGCAGGCAAAGGGATACAGCTGATAAGATTAGACTTGGGGAGCAAGTGAAAAATGCTTGATTGTGGAAGCACCTGAGCCCACTTCACTCAGCTTGGTGGAGAACTGTAAACGACCCTTCTTTTGAAATGTCCTGGTGCTAAAGGCATAGCTGTTGTTAAGGGTGTGCTTAGCACACATTCTGTAACCTTGGCTCAATCTCCTGCACAACAAATAAAGAAAATTATCAGCAGTGAAGAAAATGCAACTCAGTGTTGAATTTCTTTCTGGGCATGTTGCAGAAACAGGGAAGGATGCTCTTACAAAAGGACTGTAGTGACAATAATGGAGTAAGCCCTAATGTGAAACCTGAGCTACATAAAGCAAGACGAACAATCGCTTTAAAGGTGACAGTTAATGTACATATCCAAAGGCCACTATTTCCACCAGCCTTGGCTTTTGATCAGTCACGTATCAACATTTGCACCTTTGAAAGCTTGGACACAAAAGGACAATGCTCAGTTCAAGAGTGTGGGCAGAGCTTCATATCTTGGAACAACAGCCTGAAGTTCTTTGTGAATTTGTTTACCTTTGAGTTTTGCTATTCCTCATGCAGACTCCAAAAGTCTCAACCTAAACTTAAAATGTCTACAAGTACACATCGGTGCCATTCTTATAAGAAAGATGTCTGTGTGAGGGTTCTGTCTCACCTGGAGTTAGCTAGGGACGCACGTCAACTTAAGGCCTGGCATAGGCTTCCCATACAGAGACCTTTCAAGATGGAGAACACAGAGCTTTTAACTAAGTGCCATCTCCCAGGGATCCCTTGCACTTCCACCGCTTAGTGGAGACAGGCCAGGGCATGTGGCTGCTCGTGAGCATTCCTAATAATTCCAACACCCTGTGGTAATCCTGACACAAACTTGGAGAGTTTCTGGAGGACTGTTCTCAATCAGGCAATTGTCTTGATAATAGAACAATCGCTGACTCAGCCTTGTGGAAAGCATCTACCATGCCATAACCACTGAGCCTTTTGCTACAATCTACAAGGTCCTTTTTTATCTTCGCTTCACTGTTAACATACACAGGAAGAAACGACGGGTAATAACGAAGAGACAGAAGGTGCACCTCTTTATTTTCTTTCATTGCAGGGTAGTTAACATTGCAAGCGAAGACTGAAAAACAAATGCGGGGAGGTTGTGTTGAACAGCTGATAAAAGCACAGGCAATTGCTCAGAACTGAGTATTGGCCCATGGAGCGGCCTTTGTGAATTATTGCAGGGGTAACTATGATCTGGGCACTTACTGCCATCAGAGGATACTTATTTTATTCTGAAAGAAAGCAAAGCTCTACTCCTGTTCAGGGAAATGGCATAATCACTAGGAAACATAAAGAGTGTAATTACTGCCGGAAAAGGAATGTCCATGCGTTCCCTTTGTAGCCTTTTATCTAAACCTAAACCCTCAAAGCATCAGGGATTAATCTCCACTTGGCAGGAAATTGCACTGAAAAAAAAATGCTTCTGCAGTATGATGAGCTAGCAAGGCAGAGTTTAAAGATCTGAATCTCCTACTTCAAGTTCTTGGTGTGATGCTTCTGAGCAAAGCAATCTAAGTGACTGTAGCTGGACCTCTGTTTTCAATACACAGGTTTTGATCAATGTTTTGAAGGCAAGCTCACATGCTAGTTTGTTCTTCTGTTTGTAATTAAGGGAAGACCCCAGTTATATAATAAAAACAATAGCACGCCATTTTCCTTGTTGGTACGTTTAAAAGTCCTTTCCCATCTGCATAGACCTGAGAACTAACTTTGGGTTTTGTAAGTCTTTGTTGTCCTTTCAGCCTTGAGCTCCCCTTTCACCATTTCACAAGTTTAGAGCAAAAAAAAAAAAAAAAAAAAAAAAAAGAGGTAAGAACAGTAGCATAAGACCCAAACCAGAAAGGTCCATTTTCTATCATCTCTGATAAGATACCACAGTGACTAAAGAGGGAAAGATGCTGAACATTAAAAGAAATTATAAATATTTACATCAATCCCATATTTATTAGGCATACAGGGATTGTCTGGGTGTCTTGCCTGTGACTAGATACTTGGGAGTCAGAAATGGATTGCTTGCCTTTAAGAGACTCTGTCCTAACACATCTGTGCCACCATCTTCACTGCTGGAGATAAGCGAATTGGCAGGACATCTTTGCTCCTGGAATTTGAGAGCCTTGTAGAGGCTACACTGATGATTATCCTATACACATGCCATCAGAGTAAAGCGTATGTGAACTGTGTGTCATGAGACACTTTATGATTTGAAAATATACTTAATAAAGCAGAAGAAAGAATAAGAAATCACCAGAATGGGATTTGCAAGCATTTTGCTTAAAAGGTAATGAGCTGTTAATTTGGGGGACTCGGTCCTAAGGACCTCAGCAATTAACCACAGCCTTCTACTGCAGCTTATTTCTAACTTTTTAAGCATTGACTCATTGTAAGCATTTGACTTACGGATATTTTGCATTCCTGCATGCTCTAGCCTAATTCCTGGGGACACAAGGAGAAAAGAACAAGTGTCAGTGTCCAAAGACACTCTAGTCTGGAGGAGACAGACATACTGTCTAATAGTACATGTCACCTCTAAGGGCAGAAGAGACAGGAGGCAGTGGAACCAGGAAGAATCTAAGCTGCCCAGAGGGAAACAAGCCAGTCCCCTTAAGCCATCTGTGCATGGGACTAGAGAGATGGCTTATCAGAATCAATTAGTGCTTTTACAGAGGACCTGGGTCCAGTTTTTAGCACTCACAGCCAACAACCACCCAGAACTCCATCCAGCTCTACGTGTTCCAGCATGCTCTTCTTGTCTCTGTGGGCACCTGCACACTTGTGGCACAAACATGACTTTTACTACCACAAATATGCATATGTATACATAAATAAAATAAGTCTTTTATTAAAGCAATCTTTACCTATGCTTCATGCTCCAAGCTTTCAGCACAGTGTCTGGTGTAAAAAGGATAAGTGATGAAACTTTGTGGAACCAAGATGTACTTTAAGCAATGTGAAAAGTTCAAACAATATGCACATTCTTAACTTCGAGTACCTCAAAAATTCTAGAAGAAGGAAAATTACAAACACAAAATCAACAGATGAAGGGATAAAGACAACATGGGACACACACAGAAAGAATTATATTTATCCATGAAGAAAAATGAAATTACGTCATTTTTCAAGAGAACAATTGGAATTAGATATTGTTATGTTAAGTGAAATTAAAAAATATTTTGTCTCATAAGCTGAATCTAGACTTATACACACATATCACATGCCATAGTAGAGGTTAAGAGGGCCTAAAAGGGAGACAGAAGGGAGAACAAGAGAGGGTGATTTGGGGTGAAGAATATTACAAACTTTCTCCAATGTGTAGAATTTCAAGAAATTAATAACAAGAAATCAGAAGGGGGCGGTGCCGTAGAGATGGTTCAGTGGATGAGAGTGCTGGCTGCTTTCCCAGAGGACACAGGTTCAGTTCCCAGCACCCACATGGCAGCTCACAACTGTCTGTAACTCCATTTCCAGGGAATTCAACACCCTCACACAGACACACATGCAGGGGAAATTCTAGTGCACATAAGATTAAAAATAAATTAATTGAAAAAAATAAACAGAAAGGGGACTATTTTGGGGAGGAAGGAGACCACCAGGAGTGAGACAGAGGAACCAGGACGGTAGGGGAGGTAAGAGCAAGGCACATTGATACATATGTGAAAACGGCAAAATGACAGTCTTTAAACACTAAGGGGTTCCAATAGCCACAGAAGGCATATATGCAGTATTTGCCTTAGGAATATTATGTCCACTGAAATATTATATACACTGAAGGCTTTGTACAACATTTGGTTTAAGAGGAGAGAAAAACGGGATACTACCTGGCCTACAGTTGGAAATTTCTTTGTGGGCTGGAGAGGAGACAGTCAAGCTAGACATTTAGAGAAACAGTAACCTCCAACACTGGAAAGGTAGATTTTTAAATTCGAGGTTAATGAACGCAAACTGTATTTTATAAGTTATAACAAGTCAGTAAAAGTTTTAGGGTAATGTGTTAATATAAAGGTTGTAGTGTGTGTGTGTGTGTGTGTGTGTGTGTGTATGTGTGTGTGTGTTAAATATGTGAGACTATCATTATTCCCTTTCCCACTTTGTGCATCTGTGCAGTGTATGGTATACGCACGTATGTGAATGTGGCCATGTGTGTGCGTGTAGAGGCAAGAGTAGGGTGCTGGCTATCTTATACCTTGAGGCAGGGTCTCTCATTTATCCAGAAGCCTGTGGTCGGCTAGGCTAGCTGACCAGGGCAATCCAGGGATTCCAGTCTGCCCAAATGCTGAGCCATAAGCTCAGCCTCTTCTGGCTTATTAGCATATGTGCTTAAGATTTGAACTCAAGCCCTCTTACCCACTAAGCCATTTTCTTAGCCCAATTTCCCACTTTAAAAAAAAAAAAAAAAAAAAAAACTTATTTAAGCTTTACCGAAACATTAGAAAAACAATACAGAGAGTTTCTGCTCAGCCACAACCCAATAAAGCTGTATTTTTGAGCGATTAATCAGGTTAGAGAACAGTTGGGTCTGTAACACATACATACTTTAACCAGGTTCACTCAGATTGCTTCTACAGATAGACTTAAAGTGGACAATTACTGAAACTAGATCTGGAGAAGATCTTGTAAACTTGGATAAAATGACAGGGCAGCCTTTGTGCCAAGAACGCAGACTCAGGACAGCGATGTGTGTGACTGTGAGACACTCAGATAAGCGTGATGGATTTGTGCTTCGGGCTTTCAAGCAAGAGCCTAGCAAGGCTGCAGAGGCACAGCTGCTTCTGCGCGTCCCAAGGTCACCATGCTCTTAGGAGGCAGAACCCTTCTAGGTCATCCCCCACTTTCCTCACACAGTAGGCCTGCACCCACCTCCCACAGCCTACCCCCTCTAGGAGAGTGACTACGCCTTGGTCGGTTGGATCACTACAGGGATTAACAGGGAAAGAGCACTTCAGCCCTATGACCATCTTCCTCTGGGTTACACCTTTAGCATCAAGGCTCATAACCACCTAAGGCCAAACACATTTCTTTCTTGGTTCTTTCCCAGGCAATACACCAGCTTGGAAAAGGCCTCAGGCTTCAGAACCTACTTTCCAGGCAGGTGTTCTACCCCAGCTAACCCAGCTTCTTCGTATGAAGGTGTGGGGCCAAATCCTCAGAAAGTAGAGAGGTGTGATTTTGCGTTTCTTTGACATTATTCCTGAGTCAAAGAAACCAGCAGAGGAGTGATGGGAGGGGTTGGGAGGAGATGGAATGTCTGCCCTTCTGGCTGTAATGCCAAACAGCAGCACTAGAACCACAGACGGCCCTTCACACTGTAGTGCCTCCAGCAGCCCTTTGTTGGCCCGGTCCACCACAGTGCCTACTATCTTTGTCTTGCCTTCTATAGCTACAAGAAGAACTCTGGGACTACAGGTTAAAGCTGAGTGATGTTTCCCTGCAGAAGGTTAGTAGCCTGAGGGCATGTTCCTCCCTCCCTGGTCATCCTTTTTTTCTCTTCTGATTTCTACTCCCTCTCACCTCCTCATGCTTTTTATCATCCTGAGGTGCTGTGAGAAGGCTCATGCAGGACTTTTCCAGACCCTGGAGCCTCCAGCCATATGGGTTTAGAATTTATGAACTGCTCAGCATGTTAGCATTACAGAAAATGAATTCCTATTTGCTTTTCTGGAAAAGCTCAGAATTGTCATAGCACCCAAGCCTGTGTTTGCTGTATTTGCAACAGCCCAGATAGGGAAATAATGTAAATGTCTGTTATAGATGACCAGGCAATCAGGGTGTGAGAAAACGCATCTAACAGGATATCAAGAATCCTTAAAAATGGAGGCAATACTGTCTCATAAGACCATAGAGAGCATCATGCTTAGTAAAACAAGGCCAGGACAAACGGTGTGTGATCTCATATGTGGCACCCCAAAAGTCCAAACACACAGAAATAGAGAAGAGAGAAGGAGTTGTCTCTTGGGGGAAGAAGAACTGGGGAAAATGAACAGATGTTGTTCATAGAGCACAAACTTTCAAAGACAAAAATTAATCCTGCAGAGCAAATGTGAAGCATGGTGATTATAATGAATACTGTATCATATATTTGAAATTGGCCGAGGGAATACAAAGTATTCTTTTTTTCCTTTATTCAGTTGTCTTCACCGGTTTTCAAACATTCATTCATATGTGTACATATGTGTGTTACTGGGGAAATGGAGGTTCCTTCTTTGAATTTACAATTTACTGGCTACATGGTTTCGTTTCATTTTAATTACATATTATATACTGAGAATTTAATGAGCGCTGTAGTTGCAGCTTTTCCCCTCCCTGCTTTCCTTCTAACCCCTCCCAGTTCCCCTCTCGCCCCCTCTCAAATTCATGGCCTCTTATTTTTTAATTATTATTGTCATGCACGTGTAGGTTTTATAAACCTGCTGAATTCCTTTAGTGTTGCACATAATGTATGTATTTAGGGCTGACCAGTTGGGAGTGGATATCCTTAGACAGAGAGCTACAAGCAACTAATGGCTGCTGAGAGGCTTGGACCAAGCACTGTTAGGCTACACAGAGAAAAGCAATTTAGCATTATCGAGGACTTTGTTCCACATGTGTATCCAAACATCCGGCTATATGTCGTAAATTAATATCATTGTTGCCAATACAGATAAAATTCAATAAAATGGAGGGCTCAAAGACGCCTACTTTCGTAAATAGGTAGGATTCTACCAAACACTAGGTATGTAAGTGTATATCTGTGTCGTGAAGTGCATATAGGCCTCTGTACTGATTAAATTTTTTTTAAAAATACTCAAGAATATTCCTGTATATATTATTGAAGTCACCTTGTGTGGAATCTTGAACCAAAGGGAAGTATGAAACACACCAATGACTTGTGCACACGTCATCATTGTGGAAATTATTGGGGAAAATCATTCTGGGAAACCTTATTTTCATTCCAATTCTTTAAAAAATATTTATAAAGTAATTTTGTTTATAAAACAAAATGAGCAATTAAAAATTTGATGTGATTCTAAAATATTCTATAATAAGCAGCAGATTCACACTTCAAAATTCAAGGAAACATAAAAAGATATGCAAGGAAAAACAGTCTTTATCATCTCCAAGTAATATTTTTTAATGCTGCAGAATACATGAGGAAGCCATCTCTCCCTTTAAAATCTGCTTTGTGTGTTTGTTTCCGAGCAAGCATCACCATGACAATGTCTCACATGAAGCTACCTAACATTAATCAAGAGGTCAGGATTTATTGCCAAATGTTTGGAAGGCATCCCTCTTGAGTATTATTTAACCCAAAATTATGGGGAATGGTTTTTGACTTCGTAAATCATGAATTCTTTAGGGGAAATCTCAAAATTGATAATCAAAATAACAGCTATGCCATTACATTATAGTGGGTTTGAAGTATTTTCGTTATGGTAAACTCCATATAAGTAATCACAAAGAGAGGTCAGGCAGAACATTGAGGACTGTTTTTCAGTGACAACAATAGCATACACTGCCATGTTTCCCACCACTATAAAAACATTTGCTAACGAAGGTCCCATGCCCAATGTATACTTTGTGGAAATGTTTGAAGTATACAAAGCCATGAGGTTTAACAAAATGATGGGCGAATTTCACAATTCCCCTGTAAATATGCTTTAGCTAAACTGGCTTAGCGAATCATGCATTTAGGAAATAAGACAACACATCAACCAAGCCCAGAGGGTAAAGCTCATTTTTTCAAAGATAATCAGTACAAGCCTAGAAGCGGAGGACCTCTTGGAGCATAGCAGCAATCGATTCCAAGTTTTTCCTTCTGGTCAGGCTTTCCCTGATACCAGCTTACACTGTCCATTTTACATGCTCTCCTTTGCAACATAAACTGTGCTGAACACTCTCCTTACTCTGAAATCTAGTGCTGTTAAGGGCAATTCGGTCAATATTAAGTTTCCTCCCCAGTCAAAACAACACCTTCTGAAAGCCTACCTTGGCACCTTCCTTCTGCCACACACATCCAGACTCCAGATTTGCAGCTATCTTATTGATCATTTGTGATACAGATTTCCAATTTCATATCTCTCATAAAATGTAAATGCAGAAAAATGCAGAAATGGGTCATAGCTCATTAATTAAATATAGTCAGTGACAAGCAGGAGGGAACCACTACTCTTAATTTTATTATATCATACCTTCACTCTGTTCCAGAAACATTCAATGTATTTATCTGCTATCCAAATTACATAATTTTTTTTATTGGAGAATTTCACACAGAAATACTGTATTGATATAATTTCCATGCTCCCCTTGTCCTTTCCAACTCTTTTGTGTCC
Source organism: Psammomys obesus (assembly GCF_907164565.1). Lineage (NCBI taxonomy): Eukaryota > Metazoa > Chordata > Mammalia > Rodentia > Muridae > Psammomys > Psammomys obesus. Next base: position 7,967,783 of record NW_026596057.1, on the reverse strand, counting down.
CCCACTCCTTCTCATGGTCTCTTCTTTAGTCATCAACATTATGTATGTGTATATATATATATATATATATATATATATATATAGAGAGAGAGAGAGAGAGAGAGAGGTAATTATTTAGAATAAAGTTGGAAATTATATTGCATTAAGAAAACAGCAATAGTAGATTCTCCTTGGCAATCGATGACCCCTCCAGCCACAGTTGGCTAGATTTATACCAGGCATGAATCCCTCCAACTAAGCGGGCTTTATATCCAACTGGACAGCAGTTGGTTCCCTCCAAGATGCTATGGCCACTACTGCATCTTGGGGTTATATTCGCAGGCAAACCAGTGTTATGGTTCATAGGCTTTATACTCATTCTGATGAACTTTCAAAAAGATTATTAAAAGTCTATAATGTAGTTGCTCCTGCTGGGGAAGAAGAAGCCAGCATGAACCAGCCCGGTTCATGCCAGGTGGGGTCCTGCCACTCAGCCATATCCCAGCTCAGCACAACGCTGAAGCCAGGCAGAGACATGAACTCTCGGCTCTTGATTTGCTCTCTTTTGCCTTGTGCCTTCCTTCTGATCCTGAACCAGATCCCATTTCTCAGCCATTACTGAAAAGATGAGCAGCGCGGTGTGTTTGGACCATACAGGTCACCGCCTCATCTAGTCAGGCGGAGGCTGGAACACGGGGTCTGAAGCTGGTCATCCAATCCAGTGCAGAAAAGAACAGGCAAGCTGGTCCCCAAGTAAGTCGCATTGTTTTAAGTGCCTTGCCTGTTAGTAGGCTGATTGTTAGGACTTTTTAACTCATACTTTGCAGCATGAAACAGATTAACAGCTTCGCGTGGTACTTTAGTGATAATCAGCCGGTGCTGCATCTGCTTTCTGGAGATACACAGATACAGAGCAACTGAGCAAGTGTGTGCGTCATCAAGTTTATGCTCAAAATAATAGTGAGGCCAGCAAGAGAACTGAAAATTTCCTAAAATTCTACCCGGTATCACAATGATCATGTCTCCTATTTCTTCAAGTGGATCTTGTGATGGCCAACGTAACACCGAGTCTCATTCATTTAGAAGCATAAAGAAACACGCTCATATGTACGCCAATTCTGTGTGTGTGTGTGTGTGTGTGTGTGTGTGTGTGTGGCGTCTGTATGTGTAGCATATGCACAGGTGAGTGTGTGTGGAGTGGGGTATGTCCATGCATGCAGAAATCAGAACAGAATAGCAGGTGTCTTCTGTTACTCTCTGCCTTATTTCTTGCAACAGGGTTTCTTTTCTTTTCTTTTCTTTTTTCTTCTTATTAGTTACATTTTGTTAACTCTGTATCCCAGCTGTATCCCGCTCCCTCATTCCCTCCCCAATCCCACCCTCCCTCCCTCAACTCCTCCCTGCCCCTTTCCAAGTCCACTGATAGGGAAGGACCTCCTCCCCTTTCATCTGACCCTGTTTTATCAGGTATCTTCAGGACTGGCTGCAAAGTCCTCCTCTGTGGCCTAACAGGACTGCTGCTCACTTGAGGAGTGGGGAGGTCAAAGAGCCAGTCATTGAGTTCCTGTTAGAAACAGTCCTTGTTCCCCTTACTATGGGAAACCAATGGAACAGGGTTTCTCACTGAACTTGAACTTCTCACCAACTTAGTCGAAGCCGGCTGGCCAGTGAGCCCTTGGGACCCACTTACCTCTGCCTTCCAGTGCTGATGTTCTAGGCACAGAGTCATGCCCAGCTTTGTAGCAAGAGCGCTAGAAATTTGAACTCAGGTTCTTATGCCTTCAGAGCAAGGGCCCTTAAGCGGTGAGTCATCTCCCCAAACTCACATATGTTAAATTTTTAAGTTGGACCAGTCCATGTGAAATATGAGTTTAGTTTTATGTCGATTAGGCTATATTCTATGTAGATCAAATTATATTTGCTGGGTAAATTTTGGATAACAAGTCTATATGAGATGAACTCACTGCAGAAGAAACGATGAAAACCATTATTTTGTGCCGCAAACTAATTTCAAGGGAAAGCACTTGTGAGCCAGTGGGGACATTCAAAGGTGTCAAGTCTGACTGGCTTGGCAGGGTGTGTTGGTTGTTTTCCTTAGATGTCTTTTTCCTTCATCTATCCTGTTTTGAATAGTGTGGCACTAAATACAAAGTTAGAGGCGATTTGGCGCTGATGAGTCCCAAGTTCTAAGGTAAGTTTCCAAGCAATAGGTGCAATCATGTAGGTAACTTGACTGGTTTGTTTCCCTGCTTTATAGCATATGTGTAAGCTTATTTTATTTATTTGTAGTGTTTTATGTAAAAATATGTTATAATTTGTATATAAATATATGGTATATTTTAGATACTATAAACCTTGTATAAATAACATTAGGCACAAATAATTTATTTGTAATATATTGTATTATCACTATTAAGAATGGTCCTTATGGGTATGCAAATAGGAGAACTGGCCCCACAACTTGTCTGCCATGTGGTCAGATGGTCGAGGGAGAGATACCTCCCCCCACCCTTGCCCCTTGCCACCTATGGCAGACAGGACAGCTGGTCTTGGAGTCAAAAAGTGGCCATGCCCCTTACCAGCTGCAACACTCAGAAGAGCTGGCCCTGAGCCTCACCTGGGCAGCAAGGTAGAGCTGGCCCTGGTAGCAGCCACCCCTGAGGGTGTAAAAGCAGGAAAGCCTATGTTCTGACGAGCTTAGATACCTCTCAGGTCCAGATCCAGAGACTTGAATTGGCCCACTCCAACATCTAATCCACCAGTGAACTGCTGGAGTGCAGGAAGGCGCTGGTCCTACAGATCCAAAACTACAGGATCTTCGTGACACAGCGCAACAGCAGGCTATCTGAGAGGAGTCTCAGTGAGGTTCCGGTATTGATAGAGTAGCAGAAGCCAGAGGCCAGATTTGTAACAGACCAACAAGTCATTGCAATGAACATTTGCCAGCAAAGAACTGTATAAGGGTATACTGTGGGACACACTGTGATAAAACTATAGCTTCTATAATGACATTTTTTTTTCCTTTGGGGTGGGGAGCTGCATGGGTGGAGGCCGGATACAAGGGGAGGTGGGGATGAGTGGGATTGAGGTGCGTGATGTGAAATTCACAAAGAACCAATAAGAAAGTAAAGCTACACAAGCATAAAGATCTCTTACAAGAACCAGAGAGCCGATAGCATTGTTCACACCACATTTGGCAAGAAGAAAGGTTGGCAAACCCCTGGCCAAGGCTGACTAAAGCTAGCGGCTGATGCGGGTACAAAGACCCCCAGAGTGACCAAAGGGGACCTATGGCTCATTATAATACTAATGTGCACCCATGGGTAGAGATTAAAGGCGCTAATGACCCATGAAGCTGTATGTAGAGCTATATGGAACAGACAGAGCAGTACACACATTCTTTCCTGTGCTGTGCAAATGAGCCTCAAATCCCCAGGCTGTTTGACATGAAAGCCCTGCTTCCTAGACAGCACTGCTAGTGGAACTGCTCAACTCTCCCTCCGTTCTAGCCACTTCCTCCCTTGAAAGTGAGTCTTTTCCTAATATCCTGATATCCCTGCCTTTGTTCCTGTGTGTCAAATGTTTAATTAATTAATTTAATCAATTCATTTCTTCATTTAATTCCAAGACACAGGAACCTGGAACCACTGCAGAATGCCCATCTAGCCCTGATATTACTGAGAGAAATGCTATGATTATGATTTTATGGATGGAGATACAGAATGAATGAATGAATCACAGTTAGATGAGTCATCGGCGGCACCATTGAGAACCAAGTCTCCCCACGGGAAGGCACAACATCTTTTCCATCTCTTGTGTCTTCCAACTCCCCTTATCTTCACCACAAATTACTAGATAATTATTGCAAGAATGAATTAACAGTATATACCCTTTAAAAATAATTTGAGGCAATTGGATTTAGATGTTATCATCCTCTTGTCAGAAGAAAGAAAAGGAGGATGTCTGGAGAAAAAGAAGAGGGGGAGGTGGTGGTAAAGAGGAGGAGGGAAGGGAGAGAGGAGACCGAAAGAAGGGAAGGGAGGGAGGAAAGGGAAAGCAATGAAAAAAGGAGGAATAAAGACTACAACATAACAGTTATTAACCAATGTTGGGGGAAATAAACAGAAAACCCAAAGCTTGGCTCTAGTGTCTTCCTTGGCATTATTAGCTAATAAAAACACTCTTAACTGTTTAGAACATTAAACTCAGTCTACTAAAACCAGTTAGACAAAATTAAAAAAAAAATTAAGCATCTAAAAGCCCATACTCCATTAAACAGACTGGCCGAAGTCACACACCATAGGATGGGGCTAGACCTGGTTCACAGTTGTCTGCGGCAATGGCGGTATTCCGGGCAGAAGGCCACAGCACATGCACTGGGGAGCAAAGGAGGTTTTCAGAACCAACAGCGGTGTCTACTCGTTGGTTCCCTGCTACTACTTTGGTCATCAAATATCTTGAAAACCATTCCTAAAGCTAACACTTGTAAATGGTTAGTATGCACAGGGCCATACCGAAAGCCTTTATAGATTAATCTGTGCGATCCCCACGGCCATTCTATGGCGTGAAAGCTCTTTTTAACAGGGATGACATGTAACACTCTCCAGGTAACACAGCAAAGCCAGGGCTGGAGCTGAGCCTGCCTGACCCAAAGCACAGTGTTGGTCTATACTTGACCTCGTTACCCTGCTGCCTGATGACAGCAGTAACACAGGACAAAAATACAACATTGGAAACTGGTTCGCTACGCTTAAACAGACAAAAGAATACTTTTAGAGAAACATGAACATTTGTGTAAATTCCTATTTATGCAAAAGATTAGCTAACATCATCTTTCTTCCTGATGACTGTCTGCCTATAAGCCATCCCTATCAAAGTCTCTGCGGACAAAGTTGTGTTTACCTTTGTATATCCATCACAGGGTGTTCCTGATCTTTTTGATGTTTGTGATGTGACTGAATAAAAAAAATTGGGCAACTAGAAAAATAAAAATGAAAAATAAAAAATGGGTGTCTAGAGGAACATTTTCATACTTTCTAAGAAGAAAAAAAAGGGCACTTTCCAAGGATACTAGCCCCCTGGACTGTGAATCAAGGCTTGGACAAATCGTATATTATTAAATGTAGCCAGTTCAGAGCTTTCAGATTAAAAGTTAAAATAGGTGAAAATATGCTAAATAAGAGCATACAAAATAAACCTTCATTAACGCAACCTCTTTTGTCTACCGTAAAGTGGGACAGAAAGTCAGTTTACAGAAGGAAAGCTTAAATCTATGCAAGTAAATGATAACTGAATTTTATAATCTGCTCCACCTCACTGGTAAAGCATAGGGCCTCCTGAATTCAGAAACACTTCTCTGTCAATTCCCAGCGTGGGCCTGGACGACCCAGTCCTGTTTGTTTAAAACAACAACAACAATTGAGTGAGTGGTCTTCGTGCTTCAAATGCTAAAATTTTTATTGCTCGAAATACATTTCATCTTAATTGGGCTTACTCTATTTTAAATGTCAACTTTATAACATACTTAAACTGCAAAAGAGTCACTGAATGGTGAATTTTAAAGAAAAAAAAAACAAAAAACAACCTTTCAGAATATTTTTCTGAAAATCAAAACAGCTCAACCATTTTCCTCCAACCTGCCCCACCCATGTGAGGCTTTCATATGCAGAGTTTTAAATAGCTGTGTTAAAATGCTAGGTTAATTTTTTTTCCCTATCCCTAGACGGGATGGTCTCAAAGTAACCAAAGCCGTCATCAGCAACAACAACAAAACATTTTCTTGCTTCCTTCTTCTCAGATCAGTGTCTGCCTACCACAGCCTGGAAGCGGACCTTTGTCTTCAGTTTCAATGTCAGCAGAAGCAAAAGTTGAGCCGCATGGCTGTACATCAACAGGAAGCAAGATGACTCATTGTTCCACGGAGATATCTAAGCCGAGAAGACTCGGCTTGCTCTCTCCCTTCTCAGAGGATACTATGTGATGGATTAAGTTTCCCAAACTCCGAAATACATTTACGATATAGGATTTTAACATTTAATCCCCTGGCCATTCGCTTTGGCTTTAAACTGATTGTTTATCTTCCTCCTGCGAGCAGAAAACGCCATGCCGAAATGGGAACCAGATTTCTCTACGCAGTGAATTTCGTGTGGTTTCCACATTTCTCCTGGCGTCGGTTTCCCGGCAGACATTCATCTAAAAAATTCTTCCCTGAGTGATTTGTTAGGACGATGGCATCTGGAGCTTTCTGTGGCGCATTCTCAGTGCATTCCCAACTGCACTACAAACTGCCTGGACTTCTTAGGTCCCCGTTGTAAAGGGGGAAAGAGCTAGTCTTGTGTAATCTAAAAGGTGATTTTTAAAAAAATGATCTTAATTCTTAAGAAGCCCCCCCTCCTCATTTTTTACATTTGCTCATGCAGGGGAATCTCACATTAAGTATTAGGTGTTTGTTTGCAGATTCCATTTGGAAACTATTGTGGCGCACACACAGAAACTGCAGCCACCCCTGCCATCTAGGAACAGAAAATAAAATTAGAAGATTAGATGAAAAGGCCCAAACAGGTTAGAAAAGAAGTTTAAGAGATTCTGAATACCACAAACAACGGATATATGAAAGAGATGTCAAGTTTAACTGAGGTACCTGGAAATATCTGGAAATATCTGCAAGGTTCTTTAGAGCTATAATAAGGCTGATTAAAAAAAAAAAAAAAAAAAAAAAAAAAAAAAAAAAGGTATAATCACTATATACCCTACCATTCTCCCTCCTTTGTAAAGACTTTTAGTGTTCTCTCTCTTTCTCTTTCTCTCTCTACACAGAGGGAGAGGTAGGAGAGGGAAGAAAGGGGGAGGGAAGGGGGAGAGAGAGAGAGGCCTATAGAAGAATTACTGTATTACTGTAAGGGCCACAAGGGAGTAAAAAAATAATAATAATATAATTTGGGAGTTCTTTGTCTTTAAACAATGCATAGGAAGTGTTACATGTATCTGATTAAAAACTTAACAAAATCTTAGACAGTCTGACCAGTACTTTCATGGCAAGTACGTTTCATGGTTTAAAGAAGAAAGAAAGTGATAGAGGCTACGGAGGAAAGAGAGGAACTATGGGAAGTACCGAACTAAGCGTAGAAAGGTGAAAGAACAAGAAAGGAACAAAACAGCAACTGATCTTATAGAAGGCTTCTGATCACATGACCGAACACAGCTAGAGCTTGAATGTCAAACGCCTCTCACAGGCTCCTGTGTTTGAGCACTTGGTCCTAGCTGCTGCTGTTGTTTGGAACCTTCGCAGCCTAGGACCTAGGTCATTGAGGAAGGCCATTGGTGGGAAGGGCAGATCCTGCAGGCTATAGCCCAGCTTCTAGTCTTCCAGCCAGGTCCCTGTTTTCTGGTTGGCTGTCAGGATGTGAACAGCCACCTCATATCCCTGCCCTTATAACTGCAAGTCATCATACCTTCTCCGTCAAAGCAGAGTATATCCAAACCAAGTCAACCCTCATCTCAGTTGACTCTGCCAGGTATACAGTTAGAGTAATGACATGAAAGTGTCTAATGCACACAGGATGGGAATTGGACACAATCACTGCCCTTTTACAAAACTTTGCTCTTCTACAAATGTTTCTGAGAAGGCTCTTGGCACCAAGGAACCGCCATGACTGTTCAGTAAGCAGCTACCATGAGGGCTAAAGCCTCAGAGCTCATTTCATGGATATCACCTGATCAGGGCTTCCAACTACCGCAGTGGGAGGAGTCTTTACACTAAACTTGACAAAGAGTCCAAAATGGCAGGGCTCACTTAAACTGTCACTCCATATCTCTCAGTGATATTCGGAAAAGCAGGAGCTTCATTTAACCTCAGAGGAGTAGAAGCTGTTCAACAAAGATAAACTTTTGAAATTAAGTCCAAGGAGCTAGGGATACACAAGTGGTAAATCATCTCTACTCTAGGCACTGACAGATCTGGCCTTTGGGTTTTTCCCCCTGAGAATAGTCATTCAAAACTTGATTTCACAATCATATGGTCCACTGCTAAGCAAAGGAGGTGTATATATATATAGTGTGTGTGTGTGTGTGTGTGTGTGTGTGAAAACCTCACACTGTCAAAACAGTGTTTAAGTAGCCTTCCTACTCTATTTCTGTCAGCATTTACGAGATAACTCATTGAAACCCTTGCACCCTGACTATGAAGGGAAAGCACATGGGCACTGTGAGAACGGCAGTTTTAAACTGCCAACTAATACTCTCCGCAACTGTTGTGTTTACGCACAGAGAACAAATGCTCGGAAAATGACGGAGCAAAGGAATGTAGCGTATGCGCTGTCTTCTCAATTCAGCTGCAGCTACAACATGCAATCTAAACAAAAGCACTGCAATAATGAAATAGTTGGACTCAGCTTTAGCTCAAATGGGGCCCAGCCCAGCCAGTGTTAGTGCTGGGGGATAGGCCTCTAACAGCTCTTTACCATGCAAAGGCTCACATCGAACAGAATTAAGGTTGATTTAAAAAACAGAGGGCAAGAACCACTCCCACTAGTTTTTTATTCATTGCTAAATTAAAAAAAAAAAAAAACAGATTCAACTTTTCAAAAAGTAACCAATTAAAATTCTGTGCTAAAAGTTTGCATCCTAGAATCATGAGAAAAGAAAATCCACTGTCCTCAGAATGTTTCCCCTATTCTAAAAGCACCTTATACCGCTTACATCCACTTTTCTCTTCACAAAAAGCTTGAAAACAAAATCATAACAAATGTAAGTTTCTCAGTAATAACTCCAAAAGGTACTGAAAATGCCAGAGCAGGCAAGGTTCTTCAAGAGGATGGAAACACACACACACACACACACACACACTTTCACTCCAGAAAAAAAAGAAAAAACGATTCCAAAGAAATCATAATCCATTCAGCCAATGAAATCCAGTGTTAGCTCTTCCGTCAAAGATGAAAATGCAAAAAGAGCTGAAGTAAATGATAGCAGAGGGCAATGTACCAAGGCCGAGTGCTCCCCAAACCAAAAGAAAACAACAGAAGTTGCAAGTGCACACCGCAGTGTTTGGTGGGAACTCCGCTGTGTAGAAATTCATCTGCTTACTTTGCTGCATAGGTGGACACCAAGGGACAGGCCTGCGATTCCAGCTGCGTGGGAAGCAGGGCATCAGAGCTTCATGCCAGCATCCCACCTTGTCTCAGAAATTAAAGACTGCTACACTTACAAATTTGGAAGGCGGCTCCTTATCTAGGTCTCTTTCGCCAACCTTCAGCAGCGCTCTCATCAGCGCAAACAAAAGCAGGAGGCTAAGATGGGCACACCCGGAAATTAGTATCTAAGGATAATGTATGTGCTTTACCCTTAGAAGTAGTACAGTAGCAAACCATGAAAGAAATCATTTTCAAAGCTACTTTGATACTAACTGGTTCTCATACAGAGATGTTCCCATGCCCAGATTTGCAGACACAAATACACATGTAACCATACAAATATGTATACGTGTACTAAGTCATACAAATACATTCACATCTTATAAGGATAAGTAAATTAATGCACATTTGCAATAGGTAAACAGATTGGACATATACTCTATATGTGATATACAGACACAGTGTCTGTGTATACACATACATACATATACACAAATATCTTAAACTCAGAAGGAAGGCTGTTGCTTTCTTTTTTTAAAAAATAATTCTCCAAGATACGATATTTTTAAGATAACTGTTATCCTTTAGAATGAAGTACTTTCTTGTATCTTGGCTTGTTTGCACAGGGATGATGTATTCATCCTTTGAGATTCTGAACACGGGGCCAAAACCCTTTCAGAGCTATACTCGTGGCTGCCTCCCTAGACCTTCACAGTTGTCTAGGGTCAGTGATAGGATGAGGTCAGTGCCCGATGCTCTCGCACAGAAGCAGCCTGCCTACCTGGAGCCTGACTCTGAGCAAGGCCCTGATCTCAGTTCTACACACATCAATACGATTTCTCCTCGGAGAAAACGGCAACAACAGTAAAGCCACGCACGTCCAAGGAAGCCAGAGCTCAGAACAGTTCAGCAGTGTGCCAAGACAGCATGGGCAACAGCATAGCTGGGATTCGATCCCATGCAGTCCTGCTCTGCACCCTCCCTCCGAGCTACTTCTTGAAGCTTCTATCCCTTATCTGCAGCCACCGGGAACTCTGCCTTTCAAGGATATTGGATTAAGATTCACTGTGTGGGGAAACACTAGAAAGAGCCAGGCAGAAAAGAAGTTCACAAACCAAAGCACTAAAGAAACAAAAGAAGTCTCTAAATATGAGTGTGGAGTCCCTTCCTTTCTTTCTGACTATTTTCAGGCTGATGTCCTGATCATCAAGGAAGTAACATGGTCCGACTTCAGATGGCATTCAGATGCCATCCGACTTCAGATGGCATTTTTTGGTGGATTAATATCCAAATAATTCTACTGCTTATAAAGATGCACGCCTGATACACATTTAGAACACAGACCTTATCTGTCAACATGATACAGTCTGTATTCCAAGTGCTTTTTAGAGATGTGTCATGCAAATTATTATGGTGCATCCATAAAAAATTTTAATGTGGACTAATGAGTATGTGGAAATTTAAATAAATTCTCTGGAGATTGGACAGAACTAAGAAGCCAGGCAAAGCATCTATAGCATACATAGGGCTAAACAGATTTGTGTTGGCACAAATCTTTTTAGAAATGCATACATTTGTGTCTTCCATTTTGCATATGGCAGATCATCAATCTTATAGACAACATACCATGTATTATACAAATGATAAACACACTCGTATAACTTTCCATTACTTAAAGACATGGTACTGCTAAAGGGAGTGACTATACATTCAGGGATCCCGGGTAACACACATTTTTTCCTGGTAGCCAATATTTCTCATGCATTCTCATCAGGGGACTTTACCCCTGGGGGGGGGGGGTTCTTCTGTGTGTTTATGAGATACGTTTATAGATTTTTTTCCCTCCACTGGGGAAATGGCTCAGTGGGTAAGGGCACTTGCTCTGCATGCATGAAGACCTGGGTTCAAATCTTCAGTATCCCTGCAAAATGCTAGGAATGGCTGCCCATGTCTGAAACCCCTGCATTGGGAGGCAGAGATAGGAAGGCAGACACCCTGAGAGTTTACTGGCCAGCCATCCTAGCTGAAACGAGGAACCTTCGGTTCTGTAAGAGACCCTCTCTCAAGACCTTCTCTCAAGATGTAGAGAAGCACCCACACTCCTACCTTGGCTTATTCATATACATGGAGGGATGCCCATAGCCACACACACTCATGTGCATAAAACACACACACACACACACACACACACACACACACACACACTAAAAAAACCCCTCTCCTTTAGGTCATCATGCATGCTCATTACTCAGTAGCACTAAGCAAATAAAATACCGATAGCCAAAATATCAGGGGTCGATATTCTCAGACTATGCACGACCCAAGGACACCACACTTCTCTTGTCCAACTCAGCCAGCACTCATTCTGAAGCCTGTCACGTGGAATTCAAGGAGACCTCACAGCACGTAGCATTCCCATGCTACTCCTCAGTTCTCTTGGTTTGGCGCAGGCAGCAAATTGCATTCCTGGTGCGTTCTCATTTGAAATCTGCTGGAGAAGGCCAGCAACAGGTTTGTAAGGGAGAGCTTCAAATTCACTGGCATTTCTGAATCACGCATTTACCTTCGTGTGACTGGTTTCAGACAGCCAGTCTTTCCAGGTTTGTCTGCCGGATGTATTGTGTTACTGGGATGTAGAAATGGCTGATGTGTACGCCAGTGGTTTGTAGAGTCAACGATGTAATAGTATCTCTCTCCATTGATTTGAGGAAAGAATGTTCATAAAATATATACTGCTTTTGGTTAGGGGTTGATTTCTAAATAAACAGAGCCAGCAATGGAAACTCTACAAACAGGCTAAACAAAACATGCATTCATGAATGTATGTCTTAAAATCGACTCACAGTCTTAGCCTTTTATAAGCTTTCCAGAGACTGCAGATTCGGCTGCATTAACTTTATGATGTATGGTTGTGCTGATTTCACTTAGTTTTCGGTCACTTGTGAAAAACCTTAACTCTCCGGAATATTCCATGCTTTCTTAGAGACTGACCAGCTTTCGAAGGCACTTGGGGACAATGATTAGAAAGCAGTCATTTGTTTGGGAGTCACACAAAGGAAGAAGTGTCAAGAACATTGCTACAACAAATGTCCTTCGCACCCTAACAAAATGGGAAATGCGAGAGGTTAGAGGACTGAAGACCTCTAAGTCCCTCCCTGAAAAGTGCTAATTTGCACAACACAAAGCCTGCCTGAGTGCGGCTATCTTCCCTAATTTCCAATGAGCTGAGGTCAACTAGATTTTTATCTTGGCTACAAACTGGGAAGGAAACACTCCAGCCTGGTTAGATCCTGCCTTTAACACAAGATGGTGTGGCCGATGCCTGCACAGGATGCTTCTGGGAGATTAAAAGGGCAAACTAAGCAAGGAAAGATGGCTGCTCCCATATTCAGAGATATTTCAAAAAGTAACAGGTCCATGTGGTTCATAGCTACCATACACATACATGAATACTAAAAAGGCACTATGCTTTCTAGGTATCCATTCTCAAGTTATTGGCAAGGGTTTGATCAGAAGCCACGTCCAAACTCCACAGCTTTTGCTTGCTGCAGCAACCCTTTGCTGAAGAACCTAGCAAAGGTTTGGTCAAGCCAAACATAAAAATGACTTCCCTACCTTCCATCAGCTTGTTCTATCTGGAGGGAGACAAGAATCTGAAATCGCAAATAGTTCAGCAAAAATCTATGACAGCAGCAGACAGCTGACATTTTAATAGCATGGGATATAAAAGTTATAAAAATTTGATGAGTTATGCTTTTTGTGTGAAGTGGAACAAAATCTGAGTTCTGTCCTGGTGTTTACCTTGATCACAAAATAATCTGCCTATCTGCATCTTGATTTAATTGTTGGTAAAATGGTAACATCTACTCCCCCAATCCCAGAGGCCGTAACAAAGAATGCATACGTGTTATGTGAGAGGACCCTAACCTGGACAGATGCTATACGATGAGCACTGGAAGAGCAGTGGGATGGGTCACACCACTGGGGAGGCAGACGGCAGGAGGAGGGGGGAAGGGAGGAGCTAACCGGCAATGGGTGGAGCCGAAGCACAGTGGCAGAGCATTTATCGCACCTGTGTGAGGTAAGTAGGGTCAATCTCCTTAGCTAACTTGTACACAAATTCTCTAACAAAATAATTTCAAGCCAGATCATATGTAGTTGAGGCGTGCGTATTTAGATATCACAAAAAACAATAGTGGACACTTGTCACCCTGCTCTGTTCCAAACACAGGGACACAAGAGACACCTACTTTCCACCTAAGGATTTCAAGTTATTAAAATCAGCCAATCTCAGGAATGATAGCTGATTGGAGGGGATGTTTCCAGAGCATCTTAAAGTTGCATCAACTTCATAGTTGTTCAAAGTGACCTATTAAGTTAGCCAGTCACTCAGACAAATGACTCTTGAAATGACTAGGGCTAAAACATCCTGCAAAAGGCCAGTATAAATGACTTGCTTTGCCATCTAGGGACCACTGGAAACTCAAGGATATGGGGAACACATCTGCGAGAATTTCTTAACAAAGTCACTTATGGATGCTTTAAAAAGCCTCAAGAACAGGCATACATAAATTTAAGCCCCTCCATGGAAACATTATAAAATCTTTATTTAGTGTAGGTAGAATCATTGAGAGGCTCTAGCTGTGTGAACCGAGATGAGATCACGGAGCACTCTGATCAAAACCACTCTCCATTTGCCTTCCCCCAAAACTCCCAAGTCCTGTTCCACTGACAGAAGCTGAAGTGGGCAGAAGAAAGACCTAAGCCAGAATCATGGGTTTCTCGTGGACCATTTCCTCGTGGACCATTTTCTCACCAGCCCACACCCGCTGAAGGACTTAGCATGACAGACACATTGGAAAGGCTAGAGCTAGCATCCTCCTGTAATCAGACCATTAGATCATACTTAGTCACACTTCCATGGTTTCCAGGAAATGTGTAGCAGTGATGAGGGAAAAAAAGGCATCTGAGCCATGCTGGGTTCCCCTAAAATACTCAGACGGGCCCTGAAGAAGACATGAGCTGAGAGGACACTGATAGGAAATAATGCCACTGGTTTGCATTGACTGCTTAATCCTATGTAAATCTGGTGCGTTTAACCTGGTGCAAGCCTCTTTGCTCTATCATAAGCTTCTAGATGATAAACTCTTACCTAATCTCCTTCACAAGGTCACAAAAGCTTATCACCACTTTCGGACCCTTCGTGGTACATCAATTTAAAAGAAACCATGTTATGAAAATATAAATACATGAAGGCAGTTCTCACTCGAAGCATTCTGAAACGGCTGATGTAGTTTTCTACTTCTGAAAAGTGCCACAGAAGACAAGTACAAAGGAGTTCTTTGGGATCTAATTCTTACAGCAATCCTACATTTCATCATCCTGTTATATTAAATTTAGAAAATGTCCCACAATATGATCTCTACAAGGCCAGTTGATAAAGCTCTTATCTGAGGCAAAATTCTAATATTAATCCGAATTCTATGGGAAGGAAGTTAGAGGCCTTCACATTCACGGTGTTCAACAGCATAGGTAATTGGAAACAGCAAGTGGGCGGGAGCACTGGATGCCAGCAAGCTGACACCTTGTAACCTGGTGGAGCTTTGCTTGGCCAATTTCAACAGATTTACTTAAGCAGAGATAAAAACTCGTCATCAGAATACCATGTAAACAAAACAAAAGGGTTCAGACAGAATCAGGAGTAACTATCAGAGTAAAACAATACCGTACCCAACGGCATGGCTCTTCCAGGGGGATTTTTCAAAGCAGAATTGGCACAGCATTGTGGGTGCCTGAAATCTAAAGTTTAACGTATCTTTAGGTAAAGCTATAGAACAGCATTCGGGGAGCCAGCCAAAATAGCTGAGGGAGACTAAGAAGGCCACATGTGGAACCAATTACTCATGGAGAGGCCGTGACAAAGAGCATTTCTCCAGACTTTTCATGGGGGCTTCACTTTCAGGAAGTCACTGTAATTACTGCTCAAGTCTAGAGCAGCCTGCAAGCTGCTGACAGGTCCAGCAGAAGATGAGGAGGAGGAGGAGGAGGAGGAGGAGGAGGAGGAGGAGGAGGAGGAGGAGGA
>NW_026596057.1:7931401-7952581 GCF_907164565.1 Psammomys obesus | reverse complement strand
GAGGAGGAGGAGGAGGAGGAGGAGGAGGAGGAGGAGGAGGAGGAGGAAGGGGGAACCCCCAATTTATCTGACCTTCCTAAGGAATGAAATACAAGAAAACAAAGTATCACAGGAAAAGTTAAAAAAAAAAAAAAAAGCTTCTAAATTTGCCTGCTTAACAGTATTCAACTTTCTGTTTACTGCTTTATCTCCTCTCTTTCTTCAGATTACTTCTCCAGCCTGGATCAGACAGCAAATTTGTACTTCTACTCTTAACTCACTTTCAGTTGGCCACAGCAGAACTGTACATCTTGACTCTTTTTTTTTTTTTTTTTTTTTTTTTTTACAGCTTTTCCATACTGGGGCCCACTTCCTGCCCAGTTGAGGAAAAAAATCTGGCCTGAAGATGAAATGACTGCTTAACATTACACGAAAACATCTGGTACCATTTTATGCACAGACCCATGTCTGAGAGCAGGCGATTCTAGCGGTCTCTCCAGCGGCACAGCGCATACCCAAACCTCCCCAGGGTGACATCATCCCATATATGGACTCTCCAGCCCAGCCCTCCCCCTTTTCCTGGTCCTAAATTCATTGCCAGTTCCCTAGTCTGCTGCAAATGTGCCACGTCAAGACTGGAAATCACAGCCCTTGAGTGTGTCTCAGTCAATGCAGCAGACAGAATCCAGGGGGGAAGCCGGCTGAGCCCCGGTGCAGGAAGATGGGCTCGCCCTGGTCCCGGGACACGGACGGAGGCTTCTGGAGATCCTGCTCCGTCGCCCCAGTGTTCAGACTACCTGTTCAGGACAATGCCGTTGTACAGTAGTCTGCACATTGGTTAGACTGGGCAAGGGCCAGCTACGCCATGGACGGCTGGGGACGAGATGTGCTGTTTCCGAGGAGAGGACAGCTGGGTGCTCCTTTTTTTTTGAATCTCATATCCAGTGTTTCTCTTCACAGGTTTTGCAAACTAGGGACCAAGAAGCCCTCAGGGACTGTGCTGGGAGAAAGGACCGCTCGAGGGAAGACCGGCTGGTAAGGCCTCGGGGACTGCTCACCTGGTCTGTGATTGGGGAAAGAGATAGGGATCCCATCATCTGCGCGAACATGCGGCAGACACCGCGCTGCATGTATGACGGATGCTCGGGAATTTAACTTTTAAAAGAGCAAGACTGTATGGCAAATAGTGACTTTCTGTATGCTTTTTAGGTCTAAAACCTTACTCCAGACAACTAACGGTAACTGAAAGAGACTTAGTTTTGAATGGTTGAAACTGATAATTCAGTGACTTAAACTTGGTTATGAGTGGGCGCTGTGTGTGCAATCTCTATCACTCCAGGAATGAATGCATTTTGCCCTATAGAGGGAAAACAAACATTTAAAAATTCTTGTATGAACAGGGAGCTTGTCTAAGTAGTTACCTGGATAATAGAGACACAAGAAATAACAGTACCTAAAAATAAAAGAAGACGTGGTGAAGGTTTTTTTTTTTTTTTTTTTTTTTTTGCTACCAGACAATGCAGATGATGAGAGCCAAAGAGCCAACCACAATTTACTGAGTCAGCACTCAGCAGGCCAGGGGAACAGCACTCTATCTTTGGATGGCTAACTAAATGCACTGAAATTGTCCTTTTAAAATCCCAGAATCGTTGATACTTTCTGGTCAGCTGAGCCCTCTAGCCCATATTTTACAAGGCTTTCACTTGTCCTGGGCCTTTGAAATGATAAGGCACGTTGTCTAGAAAGGCACTGATAAAACAGGAATTTGTAAACGAAGGCAAAAGTTTTCTTTGGCCAGTTTCCAGCTGTCCTGGAGGTGAAGGAGAGCGGGGGAGGTGGGGAGATGGGAGGCAAGAAAACTTCAAGATGAATGAAATTCTGAACGAGAAAATAATACAAGAGTCTGGGTTGCGAAATGAGCTGGGGGATTCATGTTGACCTTAAAGAAAGTTCTGGAAAAAAATGTTGCTACCATACCCATAAATTACAACTTTCATTTATTTTTATCCCTAAAAATTTTCACTCCGCATTCTATGAAATTAAAATATTTCCTGCCCTTTGAGTTTTTTGTGATAAAGGAATATAGTTTCCTTTGTCTTTTTAAGTTTGATTCCTTGTCTAAGTGAAAGATTCTATAATAATCCAAAGATGAACACAATTCTCTTCAGAAAAATATTTTATTATAGCTGCTCCTCTGTGTTTCTTTTAAAAGTTTTTCAAATTTTTATAAAATTATGCTTCAGATAATCCCAGAATTGGTGTAGTGGACATAAAAGGTTTCTGATGTGTTAGGGTAATTAACTAAGACAAATAGCAGGGGAACGTTTAGCTGTTTGTCTCTTAGGTAAAAGGGGAAAGGCGCCCTTTCATTTTTCCAGGAGAGTTGAAGAATCCTATCTTAATTTTGTTTAAAAGAAGAGTTGAGAGTTTTAAAAGTCTCTCATTTCTTTTACACAGAAAACTGAAAACACTATTAATTAACTTATAGAAGTTTATGTGTTTCAGGAGACACACTTTCCTAACTAATGCATCATGAAAAAGAACAAACAAGTTTTGGGGCCAGATTTAAGATTTCTCTAATCTTGCAGGAATATTTTACTGTAGATATAATTGAATTGTATGATTTGCTTTCGTTTAATGTATATTTAATTTAAGATTTCTCTCTTCATACTAAGTGTCCTTTTTTTGTTTCAAAGAGAATGACCTTTCTATCCAGGTCCCTTATCTACTTTCTCCCAGGGGAGAATTTTTAGTCTGAAGATACAAAGGGCCCAAGAGTGACTCTGTCGTAAGTTCAACAGTAAAAATAAGAATTTCTTTGTAAATCCAGGAGTCCTGCCTGTAGTTGGTGGAGTCCCAACAAACCATTTTCAAGGAAAAGGTTAACTAAATGAAGGGGAAGTAGTGCTTAATTTTAAATTGTAGGAGATAACTTTTTTCAGAGTCCATTTGACAACCCTCTGCTGAATAAAGACAGGCTGTGAGGTCTGTGTGCTGGAGCACACACCACTTACAGACATACTGGCACAAAAATAGCCATATCTGTTTCCAGAGTAATTAGAATAATGTCTAATTTTATTCCAATATCACTTCCGAAGGAGATGCATAAATGTTTTAGGGATCGTGGAATCTAGTGCAGAAGGGAGTAGTCAACAGCAGACATGTTCAACTGGGCGCTATGGTAAGTCTGAATATGAAGAGTGGAACATTGTACATGTTCAGGGAAAGAAAACTGTTTGCAGGGTCTGTCCAAACTTCACTTTAGTGGAAATTCCATCCTTATTTATGATTTTAGACAGTGAATGATTGATCAGCTAGGCTAGGTGCTGAGCCAAAAGAATTTTTGTAGCCCTCTAAGAGAAAGGAAATTCTGAGCTGAAGCCTCAACGCCATCACTTCACAGTCTGCCTAAATTCTCAAAACAATTAAAAAAAAAAAAAAAAGAACATAACATAGATCTCAAAATCAAATGCTTGTACTGAGACAAAGTGTCTGATTGTTCTCCTACAATTAGTTAACAGGCTTACCCTCCTTCCTAGTTGTCACTGAGCCTTTGGCTTGGAAAATGCACTTATGTTTTTAAAAGGCCAAAATATACTATCTCCCCCCACCTTTTGCCTATGGACCACCCAAGTATTTTACTCTATGGGGAAGAGAAAGCTTAGGCATAAAAACAAATACTAAGAAAATAATGTGTTCTCTCTCTCTCTCTTTTTTCTCTCTCTTGATTGGAGTGTTAAGCTGATATGGGAAATAAAAAGAAACTACAAGTTGTTTAAAAAGTCACTCGCCCACGAATGTCCATTGTCACTAAAGGAAGCTGAGACTCCCAGTGACTCTGTAAGGGAGCTGCTCTTTAAAATCAACCTTTTGTCTTATCTCAGGATAATAACCCACCCATCACCATATGCTATCCAAATAATAACTGTGAGACCATCACATAGAGATCCCAGCTTAGGATAACTGGGAGAACAGAGTTTAACCTGCGGCAGGAAACCCTCATTGAGGACTGAAGCTTTCATATTCCAAATCTGTTTTTTACTTTGGGGTCCTGCGGATTATGTAGATGCAAATATTTAGCCTCTTTTCAAAGGACTTTTATTGAGATGTTTTATCAGCTGTAAGTTAACGAAAATAATGAAACCTTTATTTTGTATCTCCTGACTTATCATGCTAGCCAGTATACTACAGTTGATGTGGGTCAATTTTACTGCTGGAGATTTAGAAGATAATTCTTTTCCTATGTTTCTGTCTTGAGACACGGCATATCCAACAAATTAAGCATCACATGCTATGACAATTACATAATAGTGTTTTCATATTTTAGACTAAGACTTTAAATAGTAATCAAGTAAGTATGGCTTGGGACACAGGGTGGGAGAAGGCTTTCTCTCTTTGATTTTTTTTTTTAATAAGCACAGAGCGGGTTCAACATAAATTATGTTTGTGCCATATACTTACTATAGCCAATTTTTAATCTATTAAAAATAAATTGTTCCCAAATCTCATAAATAAAATAAGCATTCCCTCCCTTTATTTTTATTTATTTTTCTCTGCAGAGAAACTATCACGATAGTTCAAGCTCAAATGTTTTGGATAGCATGAGATAAATAAAACTGCTTCATATGAAAGGATAACACCTGGACTCACATTTCTTTTTGCTTTTTCAGGTTACATGCATCAGTCCTTTAACTGAACAGAGTAAACTGGATCAGATTATTTGTGGGCGAGGGGAAAGCGATACAGAATTAGAGTAACTTTTAATTACTACCAGTACATTCTTTGTAAGTGAATCACTTTATAATGATTTCTTATTGTGCTCAATGAAACAACAAACCAAATAGTATTTCAAGGTATTCCATTTTTGCATACTTGACTTTGTAATGACTTGAATAGCAGCCAAGCTCTTGTGCTGGACTCAAGTGTTAGGCAGAAACACGCATTATTTCCTTGAAATTAAATAAGTCCAGATACAATTGCCCTCATCAACTCTGTTAAAATGATACCATCTCCAGACACTGAACAGAAATTCAGATCTGAAGTAAACTCTTTTTTTTCTCATCGTCGAAAAAGTATTTTACTGTCCATGAAACTTCTATTTGCTTTCTTTTTTCTTTTTAGAATTTCCAGATAAAGGTAAATAATGAAGTGTTTATTTTCCTTGAAAGTAATCTCTAATGTACAATTCTTAGTTAATAACTTTTTTTTTTTTTAAGGAATTCCACTTTCTTAGACTTTCAACTCTTTGGCTGTTTTGTGTTTAAAATGACAGGGAAGTAGTTAAATATCTTTACATATGCCAATTAACAAAGTTTATTAAGGTAGCCAGAACTCTTGACGCAGCGGGGCTGCGGCTTACATTTGTATGCTTAACACCGACTTGGATTTTCATTTTGGGTATGAAGTGAACTTTGTCTGTGTTTAAGTTTCTACTCTACACTGGTATTGTGTTAACATTGTCAAGAACACATTCTGAGCACTCCTGTGGGTAGGGACATTCTAGATTATGCCTTTGATTCATGGAATCACCCTGCTTGTTAATCAAAAGGAATATAAGTTCATAAGTTGTTTGGTTTTCATGTGGCTACTACAAAAGGAAAATAAAATTTTAAATAAATTCCTGTTTTGGAGAGATATATTTATCTCCAAAGTCTCTTTCTTGGCTGTGTTGCCAAACGCATTAGGCTCATTAGTGATTTGAAAATGGCTGCTGTTACCGTGTGAATGACAATGTGCTTTTTGATGGGCAAGGCTGTGGTACTTATCTACGGTGAGAAACATGTCTAAACACAGACTTTATCTTTGACTTCACTAGTAAGAGATGCAGAGATTTTGTGAAGAGGAAAAACATCTGGTTCAATTACTCTGAACTCTGACTGCATGAGGGCCAGTAACAATAGGAGTTGGATTTTTTTAAAAAAATGTTATTTTTTTTTCCTTAAAATCATGTGAGTTTTCTGTTTTTGACAATCATCCTTGTTAGCATATTTGGATCAAATGTATGAGTCTACTTTCTGAATAAAGTCAAAGTCTAACTTCTTTTTAGTTCCTAATGTTTTAATGTTTAATTCTATTGTGTGTTTTTCTCCTTTCCCCTTATCTCCCAAAACCACCAAATCTGGAAAACAGGCTGATTGTATCTGTCCATGAGCAAAGGAAACCTGAAGGACTCAAGGGCCTGGCTGGACAGAGTTGTCATGTGTCTGCCTGTCTACACTTGCTGTGCAGAACATCCGCTCACCTGTACAGCAGGCACAGACAGGCAGTCACATGACAACCCAGCCTGAATGACAACCAGCCATTGAAAGAGAGCAGCCCTCACACCATAGCATCTACACCAAGAGCTACAACCACAATGAGGGGCTTGGGGGCCTGGGGTTTTAAACTGTTGGCTTATTAAAAACTCGTATGTAATCTTTTTATTTTGATTTGCATATTAAAACCCACCCAAAGTGAAGTGAGTGGTGCCTATGAAACATAATAAAACCCATTTCTGAAAATGATCCTGTGTTTTACAGTCCTCTTTTCCTGTATCACACCCTTGACATCTATTGCACCCATCTTTGCTGCCTCCCAACGCGGATATGAAGATCAATTCAACATAACCAGTTAACTTCAGTTTGATGTTTGTTGAAGAATAAATTTTTCTGCCAGTATTGTTTTCTATGCTGTAACTTTTAACGGGGGAGGGAGGGTGAAGTACGGAAGGAGAGGGAGGGAGAGAGAATGAAAAGAGTAACAATATATTGTGGAGGATCAAGCATTTCAAGGTAAGAAATTGACAGTCTGGTCTGAGTAAAACATATTTTAAAATATTTTCAACAGGTTTTCACACATATTAAACCATCAACATTTCTAGGTGCTGTGATATGCACAGATTAGCCACCATCCTTCTGTTTAACTAGGAAAGAGTTTATAATGCAGCCATAGGCTTAAGATATCCAGAGCTGATAGATTTACTTAAAACCCATGCTTCCATTCATGTAAACTGTCACACTTAATATTTTCAAGCAAGTTGATACTTTCAAAAGGGCGAAGATAGGCCTGCATGATATATATGATGTATTCTGCCTAATTTTTGATGAAATATCAAACTTCATGTGCTATTATGAACTGGATGGAGAAGTGATCAGGGCTGGCTTTGTATACAAGCATTTTAAGCAACTAAGGGCAAAATGCAGAGAGACGGGTAAATTAGAAAATTGCTCTACTTTGACCTAGTTTATTAAAGCATCTTACCTTTAAATATTTCAAATTTAAATTTTTCTTATATTCCAGTAAAGCTTTAAAATTGTAAGCTGAGGCTACTCCAAACTATTTTGTAATGGTCAGAATAATTAAACATCTCAAGCAAACTGTTTTTCACTTAGGCATTCCATTTTTTAAAAATTATTTTTAATTACACAAGAATAATAGGTTTATTACATCTTTGTGACATTCTTTGGTTTGTGGTCCCTTCATCCCTGTTTAAATTTTGCAATGTTGTTCCATTTTTAAAATGTGTGATTTAATCTTAAGGCTAAGAGACCACAGTTTCCAATTTTCTGAATTTTATGGTATTTGTACTATATCTGACAGTATACTTCACTTAAGAGAGAAAAATAGGCCTGAGTCATAGGCAAAACTATGACATGAAAATATGAATAAAGTTAAATGTCTTGCACGTAAACAAACTGGACTCATAGAAATATATCTCTTATTTAAAGAAAAAAATCTGTTTCTCCCCTATAAGACTCATGAAGAATTACAGGGGTTTTGCCGTAGAGGAAACTCCCATGACCATTCAAGAGAATGCTGAATGATGCTTCACAGAACGTGAAGTATAAACAGGAAGTACAAAGTGTCCATGAAGCTATTTGCATAATCCCACCCAGCTTTAGATACTTCAGGCAAAACGGCAGCAGACACCAAAAGAGTCCTCATGAGGATTATTCTTTTGTGCCCTTCCAGGACAGGAATGTATCCTGCTCAGGATGACCCAGGATCACAACACGAAGGAACTGGGGGTCAACAGATATATTCCAAAGTGAGGCACTCCAGCAGAATGTTTCAAATAGTTTTTCCATAAATCATGACAAATTACCCTTAAAAACATTTCTGAATCTGCTTTCAAGAGTCTTGACTGTTTTATATACATTTTAAATTCATAAAATAAGGTAACACGAATTTTATTCTCTTGGGAAAAAGGTAAAATAAAGAACGTGTACTTTCAGAATTAGCTTTGGAAACAACAGACAGTATCAGTGGGTGTGTAGTTAAAAGGTATTTTTAATAAATTTGAAATAGCACTGGCCATTATAGCTTATTGAATAACACTTATTTTATTTCCTAAGTCATAAACTTTTGGATAATGCCAGAATGTGGAAATAATCAATATCATCTTAAAAAGCACAATGTAAGTTACTTTCTATATGTGTGAAAGGAAAATAAAACTATGAAGATGAAGACTTTTAAGTTGCGTAAGTTGGTGTTTGATATTTCTTTGGATTTTTTAAAATAAAGGTAGCCAAGTTTGAGCTAAGTGAAAGATTTTGACAAGGAGTGTGCCAAGTGTTCAGTGGGCTGAGGCTGACCGTCTCCATCATAGGGGACCTGCTGTTCCAAGGCAGCACTCCACAAAACAGCAAGTATACAGGAGAGGGCAGAGCTGCAGATCGCTGGGACTCTGGTCTACTTTTGAACATCCGGGACTACAGTTGTCACTTTCCTTCCTATTTTCAAGGTTTTATTTGTCATCGGTCACAGCTACACAGTAAAAGCAATGCTAAGTAAACATCCCCATAAGGGAATTATATAATCTCCTTATCAAGTTATCCAAACATTTCAGCCCACAAAAATGAGGCCTGTAATTTCTTAAGAGTCCAAAGAATGTCCTGTTTCAATGCAGATTTAGATTTCCTTCAGTCATGCAAGGTTAGGACATTTCTGCTGGAAACACTGTGTCCCCCAATGCTACTTTCAATTACCATTTCAACTTTTATGCTGGACCATCAATGTAGAGTAAGGATTGGCAGCCAGCTTCTGTATCTGAGGGAGCAGCTGCTTCTGGCTGGTTAGTTTAACTCTGTGAAAACTTACACATTCTAACAGACATCTCTTTAGTCCCTTTTTGCTGATATTAAGAAAAATGAAAGCCTTTTTTTTTAATCAAACTATCCCTTTCTCTCAAAATGTATACCCTATAAGTATTGTAAATAAATCTTGTCATTAGAGTGTTGGTATAAAATTATCAGAGCTAATTTTTTTAATTCTTTATTACTTATACTTTATTCACTTTGTATCCCCCCTGTGGTTCCCTCCCTCCTCCCGTCCCAATCCTTCCCTTCCTCCCCCCTCTGCACGCATGCCCCTCCCCAAGTCCACTGGTAGGGGAGGGTTTTTTTTCCTTCCTTCTGATCCTAGTCAGTTAGGTCTCATCAGGAGTGGCTGCATTGTCTTCTTCTGTGGCCTGGTAATGCTGCTTCCCCCTCAGGGGGAGTTAATTAAAGAGCAGGCCAATCAGTTCATGTCAGAGACAGTCCCTGTTCCTATTACTATGGAGCCCACTTGGATACCGAACTGCCATGGGCTACATCTGTGCAGGGGTCTTAGGTTATCTCCATGCATGGTCCTTGGTTGGAGTATCAGTCTCAGGAAGACCCTTGTGCTAAGATTTTTTGGTTCTGTTGATCTCCTTGTGGAGCTCCTGTCCTCTCCAGATCTTACTGTTTCCCACTTCTTTCCTATGATTCCCTGCACTCTGCCCAAAGGTTGCCCATAAGTCTCAGCATCTGCATTGATAGTCTGCAGGGCAGAGTCTTTCAGAGGTCCTCTGTGTCAGGTTCCTGAATTTTTCCCTCTTTTCTCCTTCTTCTGATGTCCATCCTCTTTGCCTTTCTGGATAGGGATTGAGCATTTTAGCCAGAGTCCTCTCTCTTGATTAGTTTCTTTAGGTGTACAGATTTTAGTAGGTTTATCCTATATTAATATGTCTATATGAGTGAGTATATACTGTGTGTGTCTTTCTGCTTCTGGGATAGCTCACTCAGGATGATCTTTCCCAGACCCCACCATTTACCTGCAAATTTCATGATTTCCTTGTTTTTTATTGCTGAGTAATATTCCATTGTGTAGATGTACCACAATTTCTGTATCCATTCCTCCACTGAGGGGCATCTGGGCTGTTTCCAGCTTCTGGCTATTACAAATAAGGCTGCTACAAACATGGTTGAGCTAATATCCTTATTGTGTACTTGAGCCTTTTTTGGGTATATGCCTAGGAGTGGTATGACTGGATCTTGAGGAAGCACTATTCCTAGTTGTCTGAGGAAGCACCAGATTGATTTCCAGAGTAGTTGTACAAGTTTACATTCCCACTAGCAGTGGAGGAGAGTTCCCCATCAGAGCTAATTTTTTTTTTAAATCTTTTATTTTTTTTTATTAATTACACTTTATTCATTTGGTATCCCCCCATGAGCCCCTCCCTCCTCCCCTGCCGATCCCACCCTCCCTCCCCTTTCTGCATGCATGCCACTCCCCAAGTCCACTGATAGGGGAGGTCCTCCTCTCCTTCTTTCTGATCTTAGTCTATCAGTTCTCATCAAAAGTGGCTGCATTGTCCTCTACTGTGGCCTGGTTTTAAGTGAGTTTTTGTTTTATTCTTTTATCCTGACTAAATTGCCCAAGAATTTATATGTGAAAATTATTAATGAGAAACTCAGTTTTTGCTCAAATAATCTTAAGTCCAGGAAGCCATGTACAGTCAGGAGACCAAAATCTACTAACCAATGATGAAAATTAACAAAATTCTGCAATTCAATAATTCGCCTTTGGCCCTCGATAATACTATCACATGATAAAAATTCATTGTAGCTTAGCCATTCACTCACTCAGTATCTGAGATGTCTGTTAATATTTGATCTGCTCTTTTCATTTTTTGAATTGCTGGTGGCAGAAAGTAGATAAAACAATAATGCATTGTTTTGTTTTTTTTATCAGCATAATGCTTACATTCCTCACATGTCAAGTTTCACTGTTACTTTTCATCTTCTAAAACGTCTCTTAGATTGTGTCTACAAATTTCATCAGCCCAGGCCAGCCTAGACTTCTCATGTCATCATGGTAACAACTTTCTATCCCCAGTTCAGTTTTGTACTCCTCCAATCAGTTCTACACACACACACACACACACACACACACACACACACACACACACACACTTCATATATATGTATATATATATATATATATATTAATATATGTAAATATATAACACATATGTAAAATATGTAAATATGTATATTTCACAGAGTTAAACTAATCAGAGAGAAGCAACTGCTTACTCAGATACAGTGAAGCTGGCTGCCAATACTTACTCTACATCTATGGTCCAGCATAAAGATTGAAATGGTAATTGAAAGTAGAATTGGAGGACACAATATTTCCAGCAGAATGTCCTAACCTTATGACTGAAGGAAATCTAAATCTGCATTCAAACAGGACATTGTAGCCCATGACAGTCAGTTCAGTCTCCAAGTGGGTTCCATAGTAATGGGATCAGGGACTGTCTCTGACATGAACTGATTAGTCTGTTCTTTGATCACCTTCCCCTGAGGGGGAAGCAGCCTTACCAGGCCACAGAGGAAGACAATGCAGCCAGTCCTGATGAGACCTAACAGACTAGGATCAGAAGGAAGGAAAAGAAACCCTCCCCTACCAGTGGACTTGGGGAGGGGCATGGGTAGAGAAGGGGAAGGAAGGGAGGGGTTGGGAGGGGAGGAGGGAGGGACCTAGAGGGGGGATACAAAGTAAATAAAGTGTAATTAATAAAAAAAAGTAAAAAAAAAAAAAAAAAAGAAAATCCAGAGAAGGGGAGCAGGCCTGACATTTTGACATTTAAGCAGGTGTGATGACAACAGGAAGTGCTGTCTACCATTACCACTACTAACTAGGGACTGTCTTCTTTCCTGAAAGCTATTTGGCATTTGATTTAGTCAAACCTTTTGACCATTTGGCTTGTTGATATATGAATATACATATAGATACATAATATAGAGAGTGGATATGTTCATAGATACAAACATATAAAGAGGAATTTCAAGTAGGTTATCCCAGATTGACACCTTTAAAGGTGTCAAACAACAAGGTGAGGAAACAGAAGCCAGTGTGCTGTTCTGGGGAGGGACCCAAAGAGGCTAAAGCTGCTAAAGGGACACCAAATTTGCTGCCCACTGGTAAAACTGCTATAGAGAGGAGCATAGACTATTCCATACAACATCGTTAAAATTGCTGTATTTCCCCTGCCAGTACTCATCAAAGATAACTGGTATAACCAACCTTATGTTATGATTTTGATAGAGTCAAAGAGCTATGTGCCAGTCAGCTCAGACCACTGCGTGTGCAAGCTCTGACCCCGCCCTCACCAGCAGCTGCCCCTAATCCTATGGGCCTTGGCATGCACACACTGACAGAGGGACACGGGGAAGACAGTCCACAAGCAGGCCTATGTAATCAGTGAAATATGTTTGTGACCATTTGTGTAGGCAATTCCAGGTCTGGGGTTCTGCTATGTGATCTAGAAGTACAAGACCCAAGGAAATTCCCTAGCAATGACTTAGACACTATTGGGCTCTGAAAGATGGACTATGACCTTACACATTGCACAAAGCTCCAGTCTTGGAGTAACGTAAACAAATAAGATACCGTTGTGTGGATAAACTCTGTCAACTGTAATATACCACATTAGTGTAGTCCCATGAAGATAATACAGGGACATTATGCTGCCTGAAACGTAAGCAGAAACCTTTCTGTTAAAGTCACATATCAGTGGCATGTGTGTGCCATTGCTGTATTGAACTATTAGAGTACACGTTTAAAAGCTACCAATGGATTTTTTTGGGGGGGGGGGTTAATTCATGGATCCAGTGAAAAGCAGGGTTTATCTCTCTTTCTGAATAGGGAGAAAATAGAAAACTGAAACAATGCTTCTATGGACATGCCCATCACGCTGATTATCATGGACTTGCCATGACTGCTCAGAACAGAATCAGTTTGATAACATCATTCCTAATTCTTGGTTTAAGACAAGGATAATGTATATACTAGAAGAGAGACAGTGTGGAAAATATCTCTGACCAGATGAGATGTGAGTTCTCTTTTGTTACCTGAGCCTTGCCATTCTTCATTAAAAAAACAAAACAAACAAACAAACAAACAAGAAACCCAGATCCCATATACCTTATGTCATAACATGAAACAACCAGAGCAAACTGGGAATCAGAAAACATGTTAGTCAGAGAATAACACGACATACTCAGGGCGACTGTGGCGACACTTTCAATAGCTCAAATGAACACACTGGTTTGTTAGCAAGGACCCTGGCTCACAAATGGTTTATGAGGCCCTCTGTAAAATCCTTCTGAGGTGGTTGTGTCAGCAATGGTGCCCACTGGTCAATGAAAAGACTGAGGCCCAGAAAAGTGGAGAGACTTGACCCAGTGCAGGCAGCCACAGCAAACCCATACCCCCAGCCCACGCCCGTTCATAGCACCAGGTCTACATAGCCCTGTGCTCCATTAGTGTCATCCTGAGAACCAGCCTTGTTCCTTCATCATGGGCATATTTATTGAGTCATTCATCTTTATTGAGAAACCTGTCAAAAGTTAAATTAAGCCATATATGCTCACAGGAAATGACCTATTTATTAAGCAGCCATTTAGGTGAAAATGAAAACACACACCTGCCTAATTACAAAAGAAAACAAAGTACATGATACAGAGACCCTCTATGGAAATTTAAATGTAAATTAATTAATTAGTTAATTAATTAAACTAAACAAATTAATGAATCCACAACTAATCCAAGGATCTTTCCCTTGTCACATTTCTTTGACAAAATAATGATGATAATAATAATAATAATAATAATAATAATAATAATAATAGGGACTGTCTCTGACATGAACTCAGTGACTAGCTCTTTGATCATCTCCCCCTGAGGGGGGAGCAGCCTTACCAGGACATAGAGGAAGACAATGCAGCCAGTCCTGATGAGACCTGATAAGCTAGGGTCAGAAGGAAGGAGAGGAAGACCACCCCTACCAGTGGAGTTGGGAAGGGGCATGCATGGAGAAGGGAGAAGGAGGGTGGGATTGGGAGGGAAGGAGAGAGGAAGCTACAGGGGGGATACAAAATGAATAAAGTGTAATCAATAAAAATTAAAATAAAAAATATTAAAAAATAATAATAACAATAATTTCTTTCTGAAACAGGCTTCTCTACATATAGGGACATACATGAAGAAATGTACATATAGGGACAATCTAAGCATTCCACTCACCCCCCCCCCCAACAAATTAGCTCCACAAGTTGAGATAGAACTAAAGCTCTTTTTTTTTTTTTTTTTCATACAGGAATATTCTAGATTTGGGGAATTTCTTTACAGGTTATCAACAGAATCACATTTAAGCAACCCCTAGCTGAACCATGCCAGCAAGCCCCTTTGGAACAAAGCATCATTTACAATGGTGCTGTTCACAAAGAGTGCCACACAGATTCAGGATTCCCTTGGTGTGTTGCTCAGCCCCACACTCCTCATACTTCCTGCATGAACCTGGTCCTCTTACCCTCCCTCCCACTCCATCCCCCGACAGACCCTATCACTTGTTTACTCTCTCCCAAAGAGCAAGAAACAGTGCAGTCCCCTGTCTTTTGCCCTGGCTGCACACTCAGGAATGGTCTGCAGAGACAGGGAGCTCTGGCCTGGGAAGCCAGTGAGCAGGGGAGAGGAGGACAGTGGTGGCTGCCAAG
This sequence comes from Psammomys obesus, assembly GCF_907164565.1. NCBI lineage: Eukaryota > Metazoa > Chordata > Mammalia > Rodentia > Muridae > Psammomys > Psammomys obesus. The sequence goes on along the minus strand of NW_026596057.1, from coordinate 7,937,816 downwards.
GAGTAGTGGTCTGAGAATGGAGATGGTTCTGCCCCACTAACGCCGACTCCTTGGAGATGGTCATCATCCTGGGGTCAGCCATTCCTAAAATGAAAATTTCCCATGGTGTTTCTGGACAGAGTCTCTTAGCAGGCAGCAGTAGCCAGAGCCTAAAGTCAACTGAGCGTCACTTGACCTGGTGTGCTCCTCCCCTGCAGCCACTCCCTAGGCTCAGTGACCATCCTGTCTGCCCTTGGCCTGCCATGCTTACTAAGCTGGACTCCCTTCTGTTCTCACCACCTCTGTCTATTAAGAATACACTGAATACCACACGCAGCTCCACAGAGACCTGTCTAAACCACAAATGTAATCATGCCACACCCTGTCGGGTGCTTTAGAGGTTTCCAGTTTTCCTTGGAATAAGATCCAACAACTGGGCGATGGCTCAGTAAGCTCCTAGCCCCTGGCACCTTTGTCCCCTAACTGTGCTTACATTCTGGTCACAAGCTTCTAAGACTATTGCATTTATCACATCTTCTGTGGGATTGCTGTTCAACTGATCCTTCTCCATGGATCATCCTCCAATAGACTTTTTTTTCCTAATTACTCATTCTAAAGGCTTGTCCCCTGTCATTTTCTCCATCCTTGCCCCGTTTCATTCTCTCCAGGGCACTGGGTGCTTGACACTACCCTATGTATCCACTTGGGTGTTGGTTACACATAGTTCCAGGCTTGTCTGTCCTTTCCTCTCTCTTGGTATGCTCTTTTAGGAGGAAAGTGACCCTTTATTTCAAGGGTCATTCACATTCTCCCCTGCCTCCAACATCCCTCTGCATTTGCCACTGGACATAGGCAATATTGGTGCACAGGTTTAGTTTTTATATGTGGAAAGTAAGCATTCTTGGGAGAGCAGTGTCTTTGTAGTTGTCTTGAATATATTTTTTTATTTTTTATAATAATTTTTATTTTTTTATATTAATCACAGGTTACTTACTTTGTATCCCAGCCATAGCCCTCTCCCTCATTCCCTCCCAATTCCACCCTCCCTTCCTCATCTCCTCCCTGCCCCTTTCCAAGTCCATTGATAGGGGAGGACCTCCTCCCCTTCCATCTGACCCTAGCTTATCAGGTCTCTTCAGGACTGGCTGCAATGTCCTCTTCTGTGGCCTAGCAAGGCTGCTCCTCCCTGGGGGAGGGGGGGGGCGGCCAAATAGCCAGCCATTGAGTTCATGTCAGAAATAGTCCCTGTTGAGTCTTTAAAGAAAAGGGAAAGTCCAGGGATGTAACTTTCTGGGCTTGCAAGGTTTCTTTCTTTCCTACTCAGAACATGAGATAGCTCACTACCCTTCCAGGGGTGACACAGCAGGCCAGAGAGCCAGCCCCACAGTTAAGCTGCAAAAGCAATGGCTCCTCAAGATCTCTCAGAAACACATCATGTTCTGCTCATGACCCATGGTGGCTGCTCTCAGAAATAGGTCAATGCTGAGTCACCTGAAAATTATCCCTGCGGATCCTCTGTGAGGCAAGATGGAACAACCCTGAGTACCTCTGGGACTCTCAGAACCCATTTCTGCCTTGCTACCAACTCTCTATCTGACTAATGGAAGCTGGTTATCCTAATGGACACTGCTGTGGCTTTTATAAGATAAACCAAACCATATTGAAATGACTTTCCAAAATGATGGCCTGCGCTGGTGATGGTGATCATGTTTGCTAGTTTTAGTGCCCCCATCTCCAAACCGAAATAATAACAGTACCTTTCCCAGAGTTCTATGTGGGTCAGTTAATTAACATGCACGAAACACTGACTGCCACTATTATGACTCTAAGGAAAACCACCTGCTTATATTACTGGGAATGGGTCCCAAGACTGATAATGTATGTAAGTGAATATCTAAATATTTGGGGGTAAATGTGTCTGACACCATGACTCCTAAAATTAGAGCTTCCCACAGAATGACAACAATGTCTCACCAGCCACAGGAAACCATTGCTAACTAATACTCAGCTTCTCAAAATGACTGTGTCAGTCAGTGTTCTATTGCTATGAGGAGACACCATGACCAAGGCAGCTCTTAAATGGGAAGCATTTAATTGGGGCTGGCTTAGAGTTTCAGAGGTTTAGTACATTATTATCATGGCAGGGAGCATGGCAAAATGCAGGCAGAGACTGGAGAGGCAGCTGAAAGCTACATTCTTCTTTGTGGGCTGAGAGAGCCTGAGCCTGAGCCTGTCATGGACTTTTAAAACCTCAAAGCTCACCCCCAGTGACACATTTCCTCCAACAAGGCTATGTCTATTCCAGAGAGGCCACACCTCCCAATTCTTCTAATCCTTTCAAATAGTACCACTCCCTGGTAACTAAACACTCAAATAGATGAGCCTATGGGGTGACCAATATCACTTTTTGCTGAGGTCGATGACATGAAAAATTGAAAATAATGCCTTAAATGGCAAATTTGTTCCAGCATTTCTAAAGATTTTGGGTTTCCATGTCACAGAATCTTCCATGGGAATCAAGCCATCATCCAATACTTTTTAACATAGTGTTACACAGAAGACATGAAGAAATGGAAAGAACCCTGAACTATGACACTTTTCTTCCCAGAAATGACAAAGGCTCTTTTAATGCTTTCAAAAGCAATCAGGCAAAAGTAGGAGGGAGTTTTCATCGGCCATATGTCTTTGATAGCTAATTAGATAGAGATGGTCTCACCTGTTTACCATTCTGCTATGCAAGGGCACACTTACATAATGTTTGTGTGCTGTATTACAAATGCCAGTGACTTCACTGGCTAGAGCAGAGCTATTAAAATTTCCAGAACATACTTCAGTTTCAATCCATGTCCTCTAAAATCTAGCTCTAAGATTTTATAGCACCTTAATGACTCTATAAGACTACTGTGACTTCTCCGTGCCTTTCTAGCTATCAGATTTAAGTAAGCGGTAAGTCATGGGATGACATTATTAACGCTGAACATGAGCCAGAACACCACAATTATCGTCACTTCTGTTTTTACAGAGATATCAAATTCTCAAAGAAGAAAATGTGTATAATGATCTGGTACTAACAGGGAGACCAGCAATCTTACCATTGCCCTAGCCTTTCATTTGAGGCAGATGCCATGGCAACAGTTCCACACTGCTTTACTCACCCCAGCGTGCTATTCGTTTCCCTTCTATTACCTTATGTCTTTTCAAAACATTTAATAAAAGTTACTTTCATTAAATTGTACCGGTGGCTTGATAGTAACATGAGGAAGGAAGTTTTCAACTCCTGACCCATAAATTCATTTTTTTTGGGGGGGTCAGCAAAACAGGGCTGTACTTAAGAAATAAGCGGGAAAGTAAATTTAGTGGGGACGTTGTAAAACTCGAGATCTGTAAGAAGAGAGGAAAAGCAAGGCTTTTCTAAAACAGTATTTCCTGACAGATCTCATGGCAAAAAGAACCGGGGTCTGGAGCCATGCATCACAGCAGCATCGGTTAACTGCATTTTAGAAGCGCTTTGGGGACCTGTCGCCCTCCATGGCTTACCTCGTCATCTTTATACCACGACAAGCTTTCCGCAGTGAGGACAAACCAGTAGCCCTTCGAGCCTCCTTTCATGATGCCAATGTTGCTGACGGTCAGCCAGCCCTTACGGATCACCTGCAAGAAAGCAGACAGCAGCAGCAGCGTTGAGTGTGAGTAACCAGAGAGCAGAAGTCTTGGGTGAAGCAAAAGCAAGATGTAAATTATGGTAGGAACAGCATTGCCCGTCCCCCATACACTCAGCTTCCACTCAGCTGTCTGAGAAACTGTATCTTCCAAAAATTGAGATGGCTAGAGGGAGGTCTTGTCCATCTATGAATAAAGCAAAAATCTTGGGCTCATATGGAAGGCAGAAGCAGAGTCGACTGAAATAGACAGGAATGAAATGAGGCAGCCTGACACTAGTTCTAGCAGTGCTGCTACAATTAAAGCATATTTTGTTGATTGTCTGAATAGACTGTCCGTGACCACTTCTTCATATCTCCTTCCAGGCTACTGGTCTGTTTGTCTGCCTCACTTGAAGCTCATTAAAACTAGTGACAGACACTGGTCAGCGAATGGCAAAAACCAAAAACAAAACACAACAATAACAACAAAATAAACCCTCAAGCCAACCAGTTAGATCCTTGCTAATGGCCCTGAATACGGCTGATTGAGGAAGAAAGCTGAAACAATGAACTAAAATAAAAAGTTTAGGGCCTTCAAATGGTCTTGATTTATCCACCTCCTTCTGGTTGTTATTTGACATAGAGTAAAATATGAAGCATCTTAGAAAAATCATGCAATGGTTCTCAAATTCTAAAACGTTAACAAGTGGGTGACAAATTTGACAGAACTTAAAAGTTGCATTTAGGGGAAAAAATGCATTTTTCCTCACTGTGGTTACAAAGTTAACTTATTCCGCACATGGAATAGTTTCCCATATCCTCTATGTTACATGGTTTTATTGTCTCTAAACCAGAAATGAAATTCTATATGGAATTTTACATTACTGTAAAGTTAAAAATGTGTCATATTTAAAAACATTCACTGTCCTAGACAACCTAAAATATTTCTTAGTTACTTGGTTCCTGAAGGCAGATTAAAATATTTTAATTATAAAATTTTATATTTCTATTAAATTTTATTTTGAAGTTTAAGACATGCCATAGGAAAATTATGAAAATACAGCAAGATTCTCACTGCTGATTTTGGACTTTTCAAAATTCTCTCCACATTTGCAGTCTAGGCCTCATGTGAGTCCTTGTTTCAGCATCCCCACTGCCCATTCTCCTTCCTCAAGGCCTTGTTGATCTGACACATACCCAGAGAGCACCTCTTTGAGGCCCACACTGAGGTGGTTTTTCAGCCCCTTCTTCTTATGTTCTACTATAGGAAGAAGACAATGTACCTCAAAGTACAATCCCTACCAGACACATGAAAGTCATTCAAATGCTATATTAGCCATATAATATAGGATAAACATACAAAAATCTATAGTCCTAAAGAAGCTAAACAACATGAAGGACCCTAGGGAAGAGGCTGAAACCTAACTCAGAAGGGCAAACAGGATAAGCATCGAAAGTAGGAGAAGACAGAGAACAGGACAGGAGCCTTCCACAGAGGGCCTCTGAAAGACTCTACCCAGCAGGGTATCAAAGGAAAGATACTGAGACCCATAGCCAAACTTTGGGCAGAGTGCAGGGAATCTTATGAAAGAAGTGGGAGATAGAAAGACCTGGAGGGGAGAGGATCTCCACAAGGAGACCAACAGAGCCAAAAAAAACCTGAGCCCAGGGGAGCCTGCAGAGACTGATACTCCAACCAAGGACCATATAGAGAGAACCTGGACCCCCTGCTCAGTTTCCAAATGGGTTACCTCAGTGACTGGCTCTTTGATCACCTCCTCCTGGGGAAAGGGGTGCAGCCTTGCCAGGCCAAAGAAGAAGATGATGCAGCCAGCTCTGCTGAGTCCTGATAGGCTAGGGTCAGATAGAAGGAAAGGAGGTCCTCCCCTATCAGTGAACTAGGGGAGGGGCATAGGGGGAGAAGAGGAAGGGAGAGTGGGATTGGGAGGAGACGAGGGAGGGGGCCACAGCCAGGATACAAAGTGAATAAATGGTAATAAATAAGTAAATAACAAAACCAAATCAAACAAACAAACAAAAACTTGGAGACCTAGACTAGGTATTCTCTGAGTGACTCAGAACACATACACATGAAGTTCAGGAATCTGCATTTTAATATATTACTGAGGGGACCCTTACTCCTACTTCAGTTTGAAGACCATTTAGCACACTCAACCAACACATAAAATTAAGTCATTCCTTAGAGGACATGATCATGGTGAGGTTTTGATAAAACAGATTAAAAATTTTTGACACCAATGCTGTCCTATCTGGGCTTTAAATTCATCAGGAAAAACACTCTATTTCACTTTATTCAGAATCTTTGGATATAGAAGACCTCTTCCACGTCTACAGTAACAAATCACTACTACTTTACTTATTAGTAGAACAAGCTGGCTCCAACAAGCTGGGTCATGAATTTCATTCTGTAAATGCTTTTTTTTTTTTTTTAAGTTTAAAATGAAAGTAGCACAGTGATTCCATTGTGTCCTTAGGGGTTTTATAATTCAACAAGAAAGGCAGATCCAGAAAGATGTAGTTTTGATATAACCATATAATAAGAGATCTTTACCAACAAAAAGGGTACTCAGGAGGGCATGATAGACTTGCCCTGAGAAGAAGGTGCCTAAATAGGGGCTAGAAGGTGACTCAGAAATCAGGTCATCTAGTCTGTTGGTTTGTTTTCCAAAGAAGGCAAAAAAAACTATGGTGGGGCTCTCATATACATTCTTTCTTTCTTTCTTTCTTTCTTTCTTTCTTTCTTTCTTTCTTTCTTTCTTTCTTTCTTTCTTTCT